>NC_065902.1:3175618-3478648 GCF_905147045.1 Nymphalis io | reverse complement strand
TTTTAGAAGCGTTCAAACAGAAAATCAAGGCTATATGTATGTATATATATTACTTGATTTGATTAGTGATGTATTGTAATGTAATGTAATGTATTATTTTTCGGATCGGCATTTATTTAATTCATTCACAACGAATCGTATGAAGTTTTAAAATCTATATTCTACAACGTAAACTTGATATCCAGCAGTGAACTCACAGTCGTGGGTTAAGTACGAAATCCTTTACTTCCATAAAGGAGATAGCCTTAACACAGCGGGAGGCATATTTTCACTATTATCTAGATACTATTTTGAAACAAAATTGTCGTCCGTAATCTCTATAGTAATGTAAGTAAAAAAAATCTATCTAACCTATTACATGGTTTAATATCATCTTATTATATTTTAAGAGTATCCTGGTAGGGAGTATATATATCGTTAATGGTGCACAAGGGCATTTGTCAGTACGAGGCTTATCGAAATTATTCCGTAGCTATCTGATTGAACTACCTCGAACAATAGCACCGTCGTACACCGAACAGTGAGCAGAAACATTATCGGAGAATTTATTCGCAGATTTAGATAAAGTGTTTATCTTTATTAAGAGCATAAGTTAAGTAAGACAATAAATTAGCCGGTGGGTATAGATTGCATTATAACTCGGGTTATTAGAGACCGCTTTCATCCGATAAGTAGCGCGGTGGCAGAATTCATAGACCTTATAAGGTCGGTACGCGGATACGCTTCTAAGGTGACCATAATGATAACGAAGGTTTTAAGGTCTTATCGGTTCGGACAAATTTATGAATGAAATGTTTTTCTAGTATATACAAAATTTCATTTTGATTAACAGTAAAGTTACATGTATGCTTATAATTTAAGTCTTAAATTAAAAATACAATAACCTTAATTTATAATATATTGTTAATTTAAAGTTAATAAAAGAGGAATCCAACTTCCTATTCCACAACATAAATAACTTCTATAACAAATTACAATTTGTCCGACTGGAGAAGAATGAGAATATTCGAGCAAGATTGAGAAGTAAAGCCAAATTCTTTCTATTAATAATTGTTTATTTCAATAGCATAATAATCATTGAACTTTTTCGATAAAGAAATTACAGTTTGATGGATAGATTATTTCATATACATATTTTATTTAAAGAATTACGAAATTACTCGTGTTTGTTTATTTATAGATCATGCAAAAAAAATAATTCATATGAAGTTTTTTTATCAACACTTATACCAGACATCTAATAAAATAAATGTATTTTCAAAAATAGATCATATACTTTTTTTTAAATTATAATTTGTATATATTAAAATCATTAAATAATTTTATTTGTATCATTTGCTGTGTCAAATAAACCATTTTCTGAATTTATGTTTTGATTGCAATCGTTTTTTTAAAGTTAATGTCCTAATCGTTTGTAAGTGTTTGGTTATCCTAACAGAGATAGTTTGTACTTCATCGCGATTCTAAAGGGATATCTAGTGCGTTCGTTTGTTCTTACATTTGTTTACACATACTGAATATGCATGAGATGTTTCTGAGTTATTCTCACGATAATACATCGGTTATGTTGTGTTATGACAATTAGCCTAGTTTGTACTATTGACAGTTTATATAATTTGTATTTTGTTTACAGTAGTTTTATGTAAGAACAAACTCGGAAGTCACTTTTAAACACGATTGTAAAATATTAGAAGCTGATTTACGATATTGGCTATAATAATGATAATATTAAAGGATACACGAATCAAAATAGCGTATCACCGTAAGTCCGTTTACAACATTTCACGAGAGATACGAAGTTAGTTCTTAAAGAACAGCACTGTAAGTCGTA
Organism: Nymphalis io; assembly: GCF_905147045.1. Lineage (NCBI taxonomy): Eukaryota > Metazoa > Arthropoda > Insecta > Lepidoptera > Nymphalidae > Nymphalis > Nymphalis io. Next base: position 3,476,817 of record NC_065902.1, on the reverse strand, counting down.
ATTTGAAAAGCTTAGGTTTTTTCTAAAACATCCTCAACTTATTTATTTATCAATAATATAAATTAAGCCTAGAAATCGAATGCATATAAAGGATACAATTTGGCAAAACTGTTTCTCTTATTTTTGAATTATTCATAAACAAATTCAAATGAGAGACAAATTTATACTTTATACATATAGTTTTATATCGAGAAATCTTTCGTTGTGTATAGTTGATGAAACAGTGGCTAAACTCGTGATGTATGACTATTATCGTTCATATTTCTTATCTTTCCCAATCTGTAACTACCATTTGACAGCGAGGAAATATTATGAATCACCTTTTAGGGGTGAAACAGTCAGTAAATCTGGTCGATCCTCCCACTACTGTGATATTCGTTTATACCATTTTGAATTCTACTGTATATAGCATAAGATTCCATAAAGTTATTTGTATCGTTGGGTTGGTGAACCGATGGTATCGCCACATTGGACTCTTTGTAGTGTCGCAGACGGTAAATGAGGTGTAGCCGGCCAGTTCGATTGTAGGACGCTGATAATTGTATCGTTTTACAATTTCAAATTACGTTGAAGTTAGATTGGCATGATTTAAGGTCACAAGCTTAACTTAGGAACAGAATTCAACATCATAAAAAATAGCGTATTTTTTATGCGTATCGATAAACTAATAAAAACATATTTATTAATTAAAACACATATAAGAAGTCAATAAACTTGATTATATTTATATCACGTACTCGATCGTATTTACAATGTTTACATATGTAACCAAAGTTATTAATCGAAATCAAGCAATTGCGGTTACAATCGACAGTCGGAGTACACAGTACATGATGATTTAAGTAATTATAACGAGATCAAATCCCACCGCAGTGCGACGTTGATCAATTTAAAATCAACGGACAAAACACACAAGCGCCGCGGCGGGCAAATAATGAAACCTATTACACGTGGGGCCACAATCATGAGCGTTTCCTTTTAAAGCGACCGGTCGACATCCGGCCAGTAAACGGAATCGAGTAGGCCAACTAAGCATCGTAGCCGAGATCTCACTTTAATTATATTGTTATGTCGATCGACTGAGGTCGTGAGGTTACATAAAATAGATTATCTTTATACGATACAAGCTGCCGCTTTGTGAATAGCCCCTTTCATATCTGCTATATCGAATTCTTTTTCGGAACCGAACCGCCCGCGGTCATTATCGCTGGAACTCGGTTGATTGCTTTTTTTTGTAATTTTTTGGACATTTGTAGCTGTTGTTACATTTTAGGTCGGCGTTTCTAAGTCTTTATATAAGTATCTCGGTTCAACGGTGTTGCTGAATCTACTTATTTATTCGCACTTTATAAGATAATTATTTAAATGTTTCATTTGAGAGTAATTTAAAAAAATGCCGTGAAAGGTGAATTATAATATATATTTACTGTCTACGGTACTGTTACCGCAATCTTATATGTTATTTGTAATATTTCATAAATATATTAAACAAAGGGAATGTATGTCAAAATATCAAGCTTACAATTCACTAAATAAAACATAACTAAAATTTCCGCAATATCAAAACAGGAGCAAGAAAACAAATGGTTGTATTTCGCCATAACGACTACGTTATTCGTACACACAGCTCATTGGACTTGTAACTTGTACCCACTTCAACATTGTGTAGCCTATGCACCTGCCTTTATATTGCATCCTTTATATGACATACGCTTTTGTCTTTTTCTCTTTCAATCTTCTATATAATCAAAATAAACTATTATTTTTTTCAACTCGTTAAATAAAACTGGGTCAAAATATACCAATTTGGTATTATGATAGTTGTTAAATGTTTTATAGATTACAAAATAAAGCTAATAGAAGTGAGTGATGTTGTCAGCCATTTGTTCTGCATGAAGTCGGCGTGATGATGCCATTATCTAACTTTCGACTCGTGGTGACGACATAATTGTATTATTGGCATGTGTCTAAATGTAAGTTGAGACACGGCTATTTATAAAGATATTTGTTTCCAACTTAAAGATTGACACGAAAATAAATTTTACTACCGGTCGTTACAAAAATTTCTATTTTTATTTTCTTTCAAATAAATTACGACCGTAATGTCTTGCAATTATTTTTTTAAGTTTTTTGTAAGCTCAACTCCACTCATACCTCTATGATGTTGATGTTACGCCATAACCTTTACGAAAGTGCCAACAATATCTGAACAAAGTCTTAACTCACGGACGAAAAATGCACACACGCATAAAATTAAGACGAGAAGATAAATTATTAATTACCAATTTTAATAAAGATCTCATTTAGTAATGAGAGAATATAATTATTTTAAAAAAAACTTCAATGAACGTAAAGCATAAACATTCTGAACTGCTTTTAGAACTTGCACTATTTAAACTTTAATAGCAATAAAACATCAGTATCTATTGTTTCATAGAATGTTTATGCTAATAGAGGCCTATGTTAATTTACAAGAAAATAAACTTGTTCCTTGTGTGCGGTCACACTATATCCCGCCAACAGCCTACAGCGCGCCAAAACCGTAACAGGCTATAATTTGGTGATTGTTTATCTGTGGTACGCATTGATCTACAATTAGCCGCCGTAGGGCAGAGACAGAGCGACCTCGCATACTTCCATTTGACATTTAGACCCGATTGACCTTTCGTCTATTTTCGGGTCCGCTCGACTCCTACGATGAATTATTATTCATCGTATTATCTCGGGTTCGAGTCCGGCCCACGTTTCGCCTACGCGTACGTACCAGACGAACTAGATCTCGACTTATTTATTCCTTAGTTTATTGTTACAGCCTTTTTTTTTTGTTGTCGATCGAGTTTTTAGAGTAATCGATTTATTTGTATAGGACTCGATATGTCGTCCATAAACTTATGCTATCTAACATTGCTCTTTATTCTCGATAGTGTCAAAATTTATTGCAATACATTTAAATTCTTTAGATGAGTAGGAGAATAAATTAGCTAATTTATTGATTTAAAAAATTGATGAGAAATTGATGTGAAAACATAGATAAATAAATAACGATTAAATACTACATTTTAAACATAATATATACACATTATCAGGTTTTTTATTAGAATTACATTATTTGATGACACACATTAAAAAAAAATCTGATTTTTTTTAATTTGTTTTGAAAAAAATTATTTTTTTCCATTTGTTTTACCCAATAGCATCAAGTGGGATAGCATCAATGAATGAATGCATCGACTTCAATAAACCGTTGAGTACATACGCAAAGAAAATGATTATTTAATGACACCGCGAGGTTTCACGATGTTTGATAGCGTAATGACTTTATTCGAGCCACAAATCTACCCGTTAAATTACGTTTGTCGGACGAGAATGGAACGCCTGTCTCACTTTCTCCTGATTGGTAATTGAAGGAGGCTTTTCGTACTATCGTTATTAACTAATGAGACATTGTCAATTTATTTGTTTTCATTTGACATCAAAATTACTAGGAATTACAAGTTCCTCAATTACACTGCGAGTTGTTTGTTGATATATTTAACAACATTAAGAAAAATAATTAATTTGAATATAAATATTTTTTTTTGTAACTCATACTTTTTAGTTCAGAGCTCAAACTTTTTAAAGTAGCAGATTAAGAGTGCCACTGTCCTCCATCTTAGCTAGATTTTAAGATATTTTCATGGCAGCAATGGCTATGGTGGTGACAACTTACCATCAAGTGGCCCATCTTCCCGTTCATGTAAATTATGAAAAAAAAAGATTTAACGACAATTAAAAGTTGGTTAAAGTCGATTTTCTAGATTTGTTTACACCCTGACTTACACAATACTTAATGTAAAATGAGAATCACTTAACAATTATTATTACTTTAAAATTAATGGTCACATTATGAAGCGTATAGCGGAATGTAGCATTTCGCGCCTGGACTAAAGTATAATCTTGTCTAAAGAAGTTAGAGCCTATTCCACGCTGCGACAATGCGGGTTGATGGATACAATGGAGGTTGGTGGAAATATTATTTGACAATGTGTAGATTTCCTTCTAATGAACCAAGCAAATGATGTATAAACACAATTTAAGTACATGAAATATTTGTGACACTTACTCAGATTTATTACGTTCTATCTGCTGGATATGCAAATATTTTTTATGCAATTAAATAGAAATTAATTTAATTAAAACATTTATCGACGCGTTGATGTATATATTGTTAAATGATATAATTGATTGATAAAACGCCTCGATTACGTGTAGGATGTCAAGTCGGGTATGCTAAATAAGCAAAAACACGTGAATAGATGAAAGTTTTTGCATATAACGACCAACACGTTTACAGTTAACTTCCTTCAAGTGTAAATTAAGTTAGAAAATTAAAAATATTAATGTCGGAGACACTGGATTATTTATTATCATCGGAAGTCTAGGTAATAAATTATCAAGTGGCATAGCCAGGGGGGTTAGAAAGCTATCCATTAGCCGGAGCCGGTCAGTCATTAGCCGGCTATATTTTTACCCGTTACATTAAACTTGACGGTAACAATTTATAAACAATGAAAAACTTTGTAATATTCTTAGTGATCGCTTTTATTTTTAAATATATATATATATATTTTAATAAATATAGCTTTAATATTAACCATATATCTAAGTATTAATGTCTACACTTTCGAATTATTTGAATATTTATAAGTGTTATATATATTTTTAATGAAGATATTTTAAAGTATAATTAAATTGACTATAATATATTTATAAAGCTTAATTAAATTATGTCAACACAATATATACCAAATTTATTTTGCCAACGTATATTATATTATTTAAATTAAAAAAAAACAGATAATATGTAATTTGCTCATTTGAAAAGATTATAAGCTTTTTATCGTAAATAAGCTTATTTTAACAATTGTATCTGTTTGTTAAGGAACGCTGGGAGGACAGCGGTACCTCATCGCCGGCGGGCTGCGCACGCGCCGATGTTAGATTAGGCCCCAATAAACGTGGCCGGCTGCAACCTATAACGGCACGTTTTATTGCCTGCTAAGGTCGCTGTTGCTCATCTTACACATTCATTGTACAATTGTTAAGTTTTTATATAGGTATGTATACGAAAATAAATCACAATAAGGCTTCAAGTGGATAATCTCGATTAATATATAATATATATTGAAATATTATATAAAATCATTATATCTAAATACAATTTAACCAGGTGTTTAACTGCTTTGCTAATAAAATATGCGTTTATAGCATACCAGTTTTAGCCTGCTTCTTCGCCCGTGTGTAAATATGTGGGGTGGGGTGTTACATACCTTTCTGTACTCATAATAACGTGTACAGGTAAACAAACATACTCACAACCGCATTTGTAAAATAATTAAGGATGAATAATTTAGTATAACTTGCCTTATAATTAGACAAAACTTAAAAATCTCTAAATAGGATAAATTTGACAAAATTGTAATGTTGTTTTCTCTTAATGTTTGGAATTAAAAAACCGACTTCAAAAACTTATATTATTATTTATATAAAACCTTGTTTAATAAATAAGCCGATTTAGTAATTTTTTTAGGATGTAACTTGGCTTAAGTTTATTTTTCTTTAATTTTTAGTGTAGGCTTAAAAGCAAGTAACAGTGTGGGTTGAGAAAGCGAGTAAAAACTCGTACTATAATCAAAGTAGTGTGATTATAGCAATTCAAGTTAGGTTATTAGTTTAGTTTGTTTTTTATAGTGTAGGTAGAGTGATAACATTAAGTGGCATTAAAATTTGTTGAGTTTTGAACCAAGTAATTTACTTATAAAACAATCATAATGATCAAGCCATTGCCTTCAGTACTGTTTGTTAAAGGCCACACGCGTTTTCTAGTCATATATTTGTGATTATCTTGTAATATCACTAAAAATATTGCATATTATTTACATTTTATTATATAGCATGGTATTAATTCTTAACTTACCAGTCCAGTACCATTAGCAGTTACCAGAGTCCATTGAAGAAGTATTTTCATCGTTCACAAATAAAAAGATCTATTTTCCATCCTCGCACATTACTAGTAAATGTTTGTTTCCTTCATTTATTTTTTCTTACACGTATACAATACTTATGTTATACATCAAAGGAATTTTCCTCATATATATTTATATATTGAACCACCTGGGGGGCTACATAAATAGAATAAAGCTTTAATCTTTGATATTGGTCTAGCCATGCGTCGTACATCATATTCTTTTCGGAAGCGTCTAAAAAGTAAGACGGAAAGAGAACGAAATAAGAAGTTTAGTCCTGTTTTAGCACAATTAACACCAATGATTGCTGTTGATACAATTCTGCACGATCGTTAATGAACACACTTCGTGATAAAACTTCATCTTAAAAGGTAAAGTTATAAATCATTCACTAGAAAATTTTATATTATTTATATTAATCAAAATATTTCAACTAATAAATTATACTTTATATAAACATGAGAGAATTATTCACTACTTAGCTATGTTTTACGACCTTTTTTATATACCTGTACTATATCTATAAAACTATGAATTTCTTTTAATCTTTTAAGAGTTTTATGGATTTATACGGTCGTTGTACTTTTTTTTATTACATTTTAACATTCACACATTTTTTTCGGTGATAGTATAAATATATTTTTAGCTATTTTAATTGTTAGTCTAATAAAATATATATGATAATATTTCGTGCTAATGGCTGATGAATAAAATATAAAATTAATATTTTATATTTATAGGAGAATAATATAGTCTACAGTGACAGCTATTTTAGTATCGCAAACCACAATAGATCGAAATTTATATAAATAATAATTATAAAAAACAATACATTATAAAGTAAATCCTCTATAATATTATAAAAAAAATACCGACCATTTCGTTAACAATAATAAAATGGTAACAGACTAAATATACGATCTGGTTTAAATAAATAAAAAAAAACTATACCTTTCACTTAGGGCCATAAATAAACTGCCAGCAACATCACAACAGACCTCTCGGAAACGCGAAATGACAGTCATTCGCTGATACTCGGCAATCAGGGGAGTTCAGCTGAGCGATATTACACTATTTGATATTATAAATTATTTGGATTGCCCACCATTGCTATCATTACACTCTGTGGGTGGCTCGACTAGACAAAGTTAATGATGACTGGTGCTTCGTGTCGTAATTTCATTAAAAGCAGATCATGACATAGATATAAATCGTACCGTTGTAATAATTGGCTAAATTAATAGGTTTAAGAGGTAAATAAAAGGTACATTTAGTAATGTTACATTCTATAGCTATTATTATTGTTTTATTATTATTGAAACATCTGTGCAATTGGCGTCTGCGCCAGCTTCATTCGATTGATGCTTTATATAGAAAAAAACCTTTGATATAAATAGTCTGTGCCTTATGAAGGCTTTTATTTGCTAGGGTAAGTTTTATTTAATTTCACGATAACAGTCATGCAAACAATTTAAGAACAATTGTATATTATTTCTTATATATGTACAATTATTACGTGCTCTTATTATCATATCACTGTATGGAAAAAAACATCCACGAATACAAACATTTATTTATTGTTCGGACTCTGACTTTAATATTATTGTATAAATATAATAAATATTTTCTCTTACTGAGTAATATAAATTTTCAATAAAAAGATAGAAATATTAATAGAATATATAAATTTATTTTGAGTTAGTAAAAATTATTATTTTCTCGAATAAATAATCCAAAGACAAATAAATGCATGAAGAATTTATTGTAAGGGAATATCGATTACTATGGAATATTATAAGTCAGACAGACGACCACCACCCACGGCGGTGCGTGCGCGGTCGACTGTAAAATTGGATTTGAAACGATTCTTATATTATCTCGATTTACCAACACATTACAATGAACAATATTCGAGAAATTCTAGCAATTAAATGATTAAAACATAACGATGCAGAAAACTAATTTAAACCCGTAAATGTCCCATCTGGGTGGATGCCTCTTCTCTTGTTAAGGAGAAGATTTAGACCATATTTAATCATCGCAGATTCACTGAGGGTTGGAGGACAGGCATGGAGTTTAATTTGCAACAGGTTTCATTTTCTACCGAGTACGAATGAATTATATACACAAATTCACATTAAATTTCAGCCTAAATTTAAAGCAGCTGTGTTTCAGTTAAGAATAACGTTTAAAGGGCCATCTCGGCACTTAATAAGTAATTTCCTTAAATTGCACTAAAAATCCTTAAGGCTTTATTCTTTCTATCTTTTATTAAAACAAACATTGTATGTTAACCAATTTTATTATAAAAAGAAGTAGGGAGATGAAATTAACCTTTTACCTAGATGTAATACTAATTTGAATAAATCTAGTAAAATACAATTTGCACTAAAGCGAGCTGAATTTAAATCGTGATACGTTTTATAATTTATGTGCTCGTATAAAATCGCGAGATTATTATATCAATTGCGTTGCATTCGCCGTGACAGGCAGCAATCTGAAATAATTGAGTACCGGCGACTACACGCGGCTCACTTGTTACGAACAAGAGTTGAATCCAAATGAAGCGAAGACCTGAGTGCTTTTGCAACGACATGCAAATATCACCGCTACTACGGTTTCTCGGTTGCATTTCACACGTGTTTTTCACTTTCGATATGAAACGCTATCGCCAGTGTGAATTATGAAAGTTGAAATTAATCAAATCGTATAGCATCGAAAATTGAAGTCATTAAAAAAAACGGTTCATTTTTTGTAAATTTAAACTATCTTTTTTCTTTAGAATTTCAGTCTCGCGCTAAAACAGCTAGTTAAAACAGCTACATTTTATTTAAACAAAAGTAAATAAGTACGTAAATATATCGTCTCTGCTTTGAATTTACATAAAGGACATCTGTTATCAAGTCGACTTAATTAAATATCGGTAACTGTTGGCTTTAATTATGTAATCGGCGGTTGAAACCCTAACTCAGATAGAGATAGTAAGCTGTCTGAACAAGTGATCGTGACGAGCTCCACCACAAGTTCTTGTTTAAAAGAACGGTATTTATTTTGCATATTGCATCAAATAACAAATAAATAACCATGAAGATATACATATTATGATTTCAATTTCAATTTTGTAATTATCAAATAACATCGGAAATAAAATAAGATATATTTTAATATATAATAGTTACTTATAATATTATTAAATACACATGAATATATTTGTTAAAACTAGTCGTAGAACCGATATGTATACGGTTTGAATAATGAGTGCGTTCGAGATAAACCCGTCCCAACGGCGACAGACGTCACAGTGTGGCCGACAAATTATAGTGGTACGGGATTGCTTGTTCTCGTATTAGGATTATCATACGCTCAGTCAAACGTGTTTACGCTATATGTATATCCTAAGCTAATATGAAATCTAAAAGCGGCGATCTAAATCTAGTTAAATTGAATGGTCCAGAAATTTGTATTTGAATGCAGACCGCTTTAAATTTACTCATATATCGTAATAAGGCGTATGTTTTTCACGTACGTATATTGTTCAGAATTATTACCGCGTATACCATCTTCATCAGGTTGAGGTGCAATAAAAATAAATGCACTTGTTTAACTACACGAAGGAGGATGTCAGAGAAGGCAAAATTAACGGACGCTATGCACATTTGGACTTCTGGGAACAACGGTTAGTGTCAAAAAACTTGGACCCTCAACGGGTTTCCTCTTCCAATGTTAAGTGTTATGTCTTCAAAGAAATGTTGGACGGGTCAGTATTTCAGGATGGGGTATAAATGGAGTGTTTATTGTCCATTCAAATTACAGTAAGATCTTAGTTTTCGCCGAAAAAAATGGCCAGAAATGTTTTAATGGTTGATTTACCGTACAAATATTTCGCTGATCTTATCTTGTATTTAATATGACTACTAGAAATGAGAGTTGCCTATATATCTTTAGATATATTACTATATCCTGAACATTTTTAATAATGCCCTTTCAAGTATATATATTTTTAATAGAATGAAAATATCTACTCTTAATGAGTTATAATCAATAACATTTAGTTAGGTAATAAAAATGAATTTCATCAGCAGTTTAGCTGTGTCCTTTGGACCAACAATTCAAGCTCAATCGGTCGGGTTGACATTAAGCCGGTTTAAAATAGCAATCATTGCAACAACAACAATCGAGTGGACCTCGCAGCCGATAAACTGTATAATAAAAAACTACACCAGGAAATGTTCGACAAAGACTGCGATCATTATGGTACCACTTTGCCATCATAACGTTGGAAAATGTTCTTTAACACATTGGGATAAGGGGTCATATGAGTGAGTGCAATCCTAGCTGTACTTTTCACGTTGACATTCCTAGATTGAAAGGTCGCAAACTGGTTCGGCATTACTGTCATTACGCTAGATGGCGTTGCTGGATTGGTCGGCCATCTGCTGGTGATTGGCATCCATTATGGCACGCGTCCTACAGTTTCCTCAGAGACGCGAGTAATTTCCTTTCAACTGATTGTGAGGAGCGTGAAATGACACTATCTTCTGGTATGCCGCCAGCTAATGTTGGTGGCTACGATTGATTTCGGATTCGTTGGAGATTTGATGGAAGTGTAGGAATATTTATATTCTCTTGATGATATTGTAAGTTATTCGCTTTATTAAGAAGTTTAATTTCAATTGCCACATATTTATTTAAAAATTGTTTGTTATTGTATGAACAGCAATTTCACCTTATAATAACATACAGAGATTAAGGCTCGCACGTCGGATATTATCGAAAATGTCGAAACATTAGTATTAAAAGATTCCAGAGTTAAACCTTGCTTCTGGAAAAAACATTGAGAGGAGTAATGCACGCGGAGGGTATTTTAACGCATTTCTATCTATATAAGATTTAAAAAACGTCTCCCCAAGAGGAGTTGGATGCTTTTGTTTAACAGTGGAATAGCCTCTAAAAACAGGCTATTGACATTTATGTGTCTAATGTGGTCAGATTCGACATAGATCGCAATCTGCACATGTATATTATGAAATATCGGCTTCCGTAATAGACAATCTAAATTGATTTTCAACCCAAAGACTTCCTACGTGACCGATGTAGGATAGGACGAACGATTTTAGATAATAATATTTTACCAATCGATATGAAATCTATAAAATTGTTTTCATATAATACGTCTCCTACGTGTTTCAATCGTCACAGCGTAGGAGCGATGACTCCCCTACACGAGGTTTATATAACTACCTCATGTTTTATTGTATGGTTCCAACGTTTACAAAGCAATTTCAAAATTTTCACGAGAAGATTTCAGGTAAAATCGAATAGAAAAAAAAATTGACAGTAAAAGGAACGAACGCAGACAGCCCAATGCATCGTCTATTGGCCACAGCAAACGAGGCTGGAAACGCGATAGCATCTCAAACTGCTCCAGCTATCTGCTCATCTAGACATCTCTATTTAAATACCCGCTTCTAGTCGAACATTGAACTAAATTAAATGCTCCGAAGCGAAATTAAACTCCTCCTGTTTGGGATATAAATTGGCAGCCAATGGCCGCTCGTAACGCTTAGTCTTTATATGGATAGAGCTGGCTACTCAATTATGTTGCCGATATTGCTTGTGTGGAATTGTTTGTATGGAAATATGTTTTGTAATATCGTTTATAAAGAACGTATAGCTGTGGTAATAAATTATTCGCGTATCGCTTATTAGAATATAGTCATTTTCTAGCTTAACGAGTGCGTATAAACAAATATAAAAAGGGATAGCAAGAGCCTTATTTATGTATTTTTCTACTATGTAAAATACAAGTATAACAACATTAATATTGTTCCTTCCAAATACAGTCATGACACAACGTTACTTATCTATGAAATTACTTTTTTATAATATACAGTTATTATAAAGTCAAAAAAATTTAGCATTGAATTCGAATTAGAGTGTTCATACTTTTGTTAAAATATTGACTTATTTAAGTCTATAGAAATTTAATATGATTGTTATATTCCTTAATATTACCTACTAGAAAATCATGATAGAATTTAATCTGAAGCCTATCCGCAATGTTAATCTACGTCGTAAATTTCTATTGCTCGTAAACCGTTAACAAACGCTTATAAAGTACAAAACCAATACTTATGGAACTGCAGGGCTATTCTGTAAGAACAAACTTGAAACTCACCGCAGAAAACGTTCGTGAAATGTCAGAAAGTGATATGCGATAATAATTATAACAATTCAAGAATACACGTATCAAAATACCATATCACCATAAGTCGGCTGTCAACATTACACAATGAATAGTACTTAAAGAACACAATTGCAGGACTAATATAACGCTTTCAAACAAATATTTTAACATTTCGTGACACGAGATTCTGACTATAATTTTTTTGTTATTGAATACGCTTGCAAAAATTAATTTCAATCAAATATGTATATTATATAAATAATTCCATAGAATTCTAGCGTTGAAGTACTAATTATTTGTACAATTAATATATAAACTAAAATTAATTAATAAAAAAATACGATATCATGAAAGTAACTGATATTTAGCTAGGAATAACTTATTGATGAACATTCCCAACTTCGAGCGGTTAGTGTGTTCATAAAGAACTCTCGTATTGGTGGTCTCGGGCCTGACCTACCTATTAGCAGGGCGCTTATCTACCTCATCGCCACGGACACACACCGACAGCTCCATACTGACTTCAATATTCAGACTATAACACCGAATAATTTGTATGACAATCATTTGGAAAATATCTAACAGTATGGGTATACATTATACAATATTATAAATGCTAAAATAACTCTGTCAGTCTATTAAGCTTTCACGGCTAGAACACTGAACCGATTTTGATGAAATTTGGTGTGAAGCAAGCTTGAACCCGTGGAAGGACATTGGCTACTTTTTAATAACAACCCGTCCCCTCAAACACCAACATCTTCCCTTTTACCAAAAATGCGGGCGAAGAGGCAGGCGAACCCTAGTATTATATATGATTAGGAGTATGCATTACGGTAAATTAGTTTTCGATTTTCGATATTTGAAATTAGAGCTAAATAATAATGATCGATTCAATTTCAATAAAAAATGGAAGTGGTTTATAATTAAAACATATTTTTTACTCCCACTACAACATACTTAAGATATTCTTAATAAACATACATATTCAATAGCATTCGGTTTTCACATTTTTAGTGTCAATGTAGTCAGTTCTACATTTTAGCAAAGAGGTTTTTAGGTAAATAATTTTTCTGTGTAAGGTTGTCTTCTACAAAAATAAATATAAATATTATTACTTATAGTGGCTGGTCGCTAATATTTTCATATTTTTTATTTTATTCTATTTTCTTTTAAATAAAATAGCTAATAGACACGAGCGTGGATCCTGCATAACTAAGGGCGTAGGTCGCTCTATACGGTCATCGTGTACGTCTATATAGCCTTTCGTTTAACGATCCACGGGCAGACGACGGACTTAGTTAGTAGTTAGTACGATAGCAGTCTTGTTAGGAATGATGCCCGCAATAAACCGCTATTGATTTAAGACTTCGCCGGCTGAGGACTGTCGTTTTGTTCAATTAAAATTGTTTGGATTTATGAGTAAACAGATCCAGTGAAACTGAATCAATGTACAATTATATTAAGATGTACGGCCCGGTGGTTAGAAAACCTGAATCTCGACCAAAGATTGTGTGATATACCTGGGAATGTACTACTAAATTTTAATATGCTAAATGTGTGTTTATAATTCATTTCGTGCTTGGTGGTGAAGGTAAACATCTATCGCATGTGTATCCATCACTCCTCATTGGAGTAGCGTGGCGGAATAAGCTCCCTAGCCTTATCCTTAAACGGAGTGGTGTCCTTAGCCCAGAAGAGGGACATATACAGGCTCATACTACTAATTCCTTTTTGTTATAATATTGCTAATTTGGGTTTTGATTAGATATTCTATATCTACGGCGATAAAAGTATATAATTGTACTATATATATATTTTAAATGAATACATTATTCGAAATTGTGTTTATTTGTAATAAAAACAGTAACTACAAACACTGATATTCGTTTTAAAACAACGTAATAAAGTCCATTAATGCTAACCATGTTTAAAACCCAATAAAGTTTTGCTGTAATTACAGTGTATGTATGTAATTGGTTTAATAAATAACTATTTGAAGCATTGCTCTAATTAATTCTGACAAGCATATTTATACTGAGTATACAACATATAATATATATATATATATATATATATATATATATATATATATATATTATATTCTGTTATAATAATTATATTGATATTAATAAACCTACTTTATTAAATTTACCTTGTATATAAAATTATATAAATCTTTTTGTGACTAAAACATTTTTAATGAGAAATATAAATAAAACAGGTTTTAAATAAAATGTTCGTGTCTTATTATTTAAATTCATAATTTATATATGTTTACGTTAAATTGCGTTAGCAAATAGCCCATTTAATTCAGCTTCATTTTTGAAAGCAACACTATTCTATGTTTACAAAATAACAAATTTTTGAACGGAATGTAAAATAAATTATAAAATTAAAAAAAATCTCTATTTCAATTTGTTATATTTATTTATTTATTTGTCAAGTAACAATGACGCAATGCGCAATTGTTATTCGCTCTACAGTTATAGTTTCACAACTCGTCTGTTACACGAAAAAATATTAATCTCTCATCTCTAGCTGACAGGTGTCATAGGCAAAAATAAATTTTAATGTATTATGGCCTCGATATAATGCAATAAATAATAATATTGCATCTAGAAGAAAGAACGATACTACTGACTTTATGTGGCGTTACTTTGGTTTATAAACGATAAAAATAATTATAAATCTGTACTGAAAAATGGCTTATGTTGCAGGTGATTTAGGTTGAAATTATTTTGTTGCTACACATTTGAGAAGCTATGATGGCCCAGTTGGAAGACGTGAGTCTTAACCGATGATTATGAGTTCAAACTTGCACTGATGCAGCGTAAGTTCCGACAAACATCTCCACACAAAATGAGAGGAGGCTTTAAGCAAGTGTTGGGATATTTACATGCTACTTTACTTGTGTACAATATTATTGTAGTATATGTGTATACGGAGTATTTCTACGCAGCTAGCTAGCTAGTCTTCATCATATTAGAAATCATCTTACGTGCACAATCGTTATAAGTAACAGCCTCTGAATGTCCCAATGCTGGGCTAAGGCCTCCTCTCCCTTTTTTAGGAAAAGGTTTTGGAGCTTATTCCACCACGCTGCTCCAATACGAGTTGGTGGAATACACATGTGGCTAAATTTCTGTGAAATTAGACCCATGCAGGTTTCCTCACGAGGTTTTCCTTCACCGTCATGCACGAGATGAATTATAATAACAAATTAAGCACACGAAAATTCAGTGGTGCTTGCCCGGGTTTGAACCCATGATCATCGGTTAAGATTCACGCGCTCTTACTACAATCATTATATACCTATAGAATGAGCGATATAGATTGATGGAATTAGTTGAATTGTTTTGTACTAAAAAACTAAGACATTAAAAAAAATTACAAAAATTTTCGTATTTTTGATGTAAAATATTTTGAACCTTAGTATGATATAAAATGTGACGTAATAATAACAAAAGTACGGCATAATATGTGAATTGCATTACCGATGTGAACGGGATAATAAATCAGTAACGAACATTGTCATACCAGTCGGCAATGGATTCAGGTGCTTCTAATCAGCTTATTGGTCCAGTTTCGTAATTGCGATGGACAGTCGGTGTCTCACGGATCGATAAATGTCATCAGTCGAACCGGTATAATAGTCGGTAACTCATTACTTTATGCCAATTATCATTATTGTTGTTCGAGGCCTATTGCTTATATAAATAAATTTATATGTACATTTGTACCACTCAATGCTTTATTAAAATTCCAATCCTTAACAAAATATTTCTCCAGAAGATAGTTCTTGCGTTGAGACCGCCTTTTGTACATGCCTTTGAAACATTTATTATATCTATTATATATTTACCTATAATAAAACCGAAAGGAAACTAAGCGTATTTTTTGTTAATAACTTTTCGTTATGACAATGTCACGTAGGATACGCGTGTTAATTAAGGCAAAAAAGGATTAACCTTTGATTTTTATTATCGAGACTGGTTATACAATTATATTAATCTCTTCATTAAGTAGCGCGTGCTAAAACGAGGCGTCGCGCTCGAATCTGTCGTAATTAACAGGCATGAGTTACAATTTGACAACAAACAATAAAATCCGCAGTCGCAATTGTGTGGCTGTAGCTTTACAGATGATTCGGTGTCAAATCAAAATATAAAGCTAGTATGGTCATCCATTTATTTGGTGAGAAAACAACGCATCCAAATAGAGACATTTTTTATGTTTATTGCATTTGTCGTTTGAAAATAATCAAGTCTTTATACTTTTGAAATTTACATCAACTGAATATTTATGTAAATATATCTTTATTTGTTCGTCGATCGTGTCTTTATTTACGAGACGAATGAAATAATGTTTCGTTTTGAATGGAAAATCAAAATTATTTTGTTACATAAAATAATAATAAAATAGATGAAAAGTGTTAAGTAAATGAGCCCATAAATCGCTCTTTATTCTCTATAATTTAACTTTCTTTATGCGTTATAAAAATAAAACATTTAAATGATATTGTTTCAATATTTAAATATATATAAATGATTTTAATTTTGTAACTCCGTTTAATATTTTATTATGATCTAATTTAAATTTCAAATATATTTTTTCTGAAATATCTTTCTGACATCGCTGCAGATGTTGATGTGAACAGCACATCAACATCTGCAGCGATGTCAGAAATATTATATTTAAATAAAATAAAATAAAAAGTTAAAAAAAAGTTTTACATTTCCTCATGGTTGCATTTGCGGACAATTGAAAGTTTTTAAAAGTGGAACAATACATTTAACAGTTTTTTTACGATTGGTAAATAAAGAGCCATTCAGCTAAAGACTGCTGCAATTATCGTCGGGAGTTGTAATCTCGTTCCCTAGATATATTTTTTCGTTATTTAGATGTTAACATGGACTGGTAATCGTGTTAAATAATGTTTTTGAACCTAAGTATATTAAGTTATAAAAAATATTATTCCATTATCTAATGATTGAAGATAGAGAACAAACAAAAAAACTAAAATCAAAACGATAAAATGCAAAATTAATAAAACGCAATAGAACGTGCTAAGCTCATTAATACAACCGAATTATCTCCGTTCGATTTGATAGTAAATAAATACTTAGTGAATAACTCTAAATATAATAAATTGAATCTATTTACCGCTCACGACTCGAGTCTTAAAACGAAAGTGTTTGTACCTCTTTAAGTAGCTAATGATAAACAAGCGAGTTGGACATAAGTGTTACAAGTACAGCTACAGCTTATAGCCCATTAGGGACCAGAAGTGATGATCGTTACCTTATTTAAGCTGAACATTTCGAAATTCGAACACATTTTCGTATGATTTATAAATGTCAATATTATTAGATTCTTGAATATAAGATGCAAAATAGGAAATACATTTCAATGGTTAATCTTGTAAAATGACGATCCGAAAGCGCTTGCAAGAGCAGACTCGAGTAAAATATATTTTGATTTTCAAAACAATGAAATTATATTATTATTTCAGTAAGGATTCTCTTAAATTAATTAAAATTAAACTGAGTTCGATTAGCATAATCAGATTATATATTGTCTTTTTTGTTTATATTATAAAAGATATTATTACATACTATTTAAAAAAAAAACATTTTCATCACATAAAGTAGTACGAATAAAAAATAATTTACCAACAATGATATTGAAAATAGTGATTAAAATTACCATATGCCAAGAAAACTGCACATTTTCGGTGCAACGACAAAAACCGTCGAACTAGTTGAGACAAAAAAAAAAAAAACAAAAAAGAAAACAAACGGGGAAAGTGAAATGGAATGGCGAGCAATCTCTTTGCGCAACGGCATCAACTAACATGCTCCAATATGACCCGTGACTGTTTTTCGATTTCATGACTCGAAATCATAACAATGTCCATCACGATGAACGGTCATTACAGTAATTATTTAGTCGGAAAACAATCTATTCGGCGTACGCTTCGAATTAACTTACACCTTATGTGTTTTAATATAAGGAACGTATTCGCTTGTATATAAAGTATCCGAGTGAAATAACATGTTTGTATGATAATTTAACAATAGTTGAGCTTTTGCTACGAGTCGTGTATGGCTTGAGGTGATGACGCTTATTTGTTGAGGTGATGTTACGTCGGTTATTTGATGGTACAGTATTAAATTATAGTGGCTGCTTCTTTGGCGTGTGTGGTATTCAATTGGATTAATTTATAACTCGTTTCCGTTTATTCCATTTACAAATTGTTCACATTAAATCTTCTAATAACATTACAACATTTTTTCTAATCGTATATTTTGTTTTCGTTTAGAATATATTTTGAATATATATGCGTTTACCATATTAAAAAATTTCTTTTTTTTTGTAAGCATATTTTTAAACGTCAGCTGCGAGAAAATTAAAAAATAATAAAGAATTTTTTAATATTCTTATATAATTGCCAGTAATAAATATTCTACAATACCTATGCGAGCAAATGTACTGCCGATACGGTTTCACAATCGCCGGCCTGTGTTCAGGACAGGTGCGTTGACAATAACGCAATACGTGTATTATAACAATATAATTGGATAAATTGGTATACATATAAAATAAATTTAATTACACAGATAAACAATATATTTGTCATCACAAATACAGCAAAATAATACATATCTTTTAGACAATAAAATTAGGATTTTGTAATATAATGTTGGTATAGATATTTCATTTATTTATAGACAGGATCCTGCAATAGTATTTTTATATGTATTTAATTTATAACATACTTATTTATATAATGATTATCGTAGACGTGTGTATTATTTGTCAAGTGTTGGAAAAGTCGTGAATCGTGCGCGTTAAAAGTGCTGCCTTAATGTGCCATTTGGCGTTGAAACTTAATGATATGCTATATTCTATGCGCCATTATAGCTTTACTATTCTAAAATTATTTTATTATAGAATAATTTAAATAAAATTATAAATTTTATTTATAGCGATTAAAATGATTGATTTTTATATTTTTTCTTTATTCAAAAGTTTTAGTATCTTCCCGACTGTACCAATATGTCGTATGATGATTGCTATAAAGTTTACACATTTGATATCGGTCATATATTAGGTATAATTTATATAAATCACGTGTTGCGCAAACGCAGGTCACGAGCGCACGAGCATTCAACGGCATCTTTCGCGATGGTGACAATATACAATTAGGATTAAGTGCATCTGATCTAGGACATTGATGCCTCGATCAGAGCTTAGCTTGCTGAGCCATTTGGATACCTATTCACTTGTGATAAGGTTAGCTTTGTATTAAAGTTGTAGAGATATTGGTACGTCTGATCCAGGAATGTATTTTTTTCTGAAATAGACTTCAATGTAATTTAATAAAAAAACTGTTTCAATGGATTGAAACTATGCGGTAAACAGACCACATAAGTGATTGCAATAATTTGCTGAAGAAATTTATATGAACCTTCTTGTCCACAATACAAAAGAACGTATTTAAGTAACAAAGACGTCTAAATCTGTACTTACAAAACTACAAAGACGAAATTTGCAAAAATATATAATATATATAACGTGTCAATAGTCGTAAAATTAATCGAGATTAATGTATGTATTGACGTTGGATGAATTAAATCTTATTTGACAATAGCCCGCCACGGCGCTGAGCACGAAATCTTGCGCAAGCTTTGCGGGCGCTGGATTTGACGCATGGACTGGGATGGATGGCGTTCGTTCGATTTATGACCGGATCGGATGAAATCACGAGTTTTGGTGAAAAATGAACTTAAACTTTGTTTGATATCCGATTCGACTTTGCCATTCACGATCGGAAATCGGATATGTAAGATACGACTTAAGCTGTGTGGGCAAGGTGCCGATTTATGTTGTTGCGACGATATAATTATTTCAAGCATTCAATAAACAGACTATATCTGTTAGAAAAAAAAAATTAAGTTTCATAAGCGAGTGAGAGTTCGTTATCGGTAGTTATATCTTCGACAATTTTCATTAATTATAAATAGCGAACAGTGTTTACGATAATCTAATTTATCTAAAGTAATATTGGATCATTAATCAATTCTAGAGTAAAATTATTAATTATTTATTAGCGGGATAATTAATTATACGGCATAATCCAGTATGACACCATCGCCATAAATACGTTGCTCGTAATGCGATCTCGCTGCTACTGTAAAGTGATACATACTAGGAGGTCAGTTGCTGAATGATTTCGTTTTTAAAATAGTATGTTTAATTTTTTTTTCACGATAATTTAATGACTATGCTATTTGACATGACTGGTTTAACCGGTGAGTGATATGGAAAGTTCTGACAAAAGCTAAAAAGCTCGCAGTTTTTCTAATGGTCGGTGAAATGAACTGCGAGGCATCGAAAAGATCTGCACCCTTACGTAGTTGACGTATTTAAGACACTTATGAAACGATTATGATTATGATTATGAGTGAATAGGCATCTTCTAGGCAAGCGCGCTCCATCTTAGACTGTATCTAACTTTCCATCAGGTGTGATAACAGTCAAGCGCTAGCCTATACATTAAAAAAAAAAAGAAAGAAATATTAATATTTAGACGATTAGTAATTTACAATAAATAATAAATTAAAGCATTTAAATCAATTAAGTATTTCCAATGTAATTCGGTTGTATAAATCGATCGTAATATACTGCTTTATTCATTCTCGGGCCGTATGTATCGCGAAACCTGAGCTCCCGTTGTTGCATGATCCCGCTCTCCTTTCATTGTGCAATTTTGATATACAAATATGATGGAAATTTTAAATCCTCGCCTCGTTTCCCACGTCTAGTTGCCACAGATATAATATACGATGCCAGGCACTCTTGTGCAAGCTGAGAACGCTATTATGGTGGTTCGCATCACGGCGTGCTTTGTTTATGCCAAAAGCGTTGCGTTGCTTAACTCTGTGAGTAAGATCGGCCTAGGCTTGAGATATGTTTATGACGTTCATCAAATCGTTAACTATACAAGACACATTTAATACGACCTGGTACACGCTCATAATTATTATAGGTCATTAAAACGCAACGGGTATCTGTGTAACCTGAACATTTCGCAATCTGTCATATCATGATTGCACGCAAACGACAAATTATATTAATTAGGATTAAAACTTAATAAGGAATAAATAAGACGAGACGTCACCCGGTAGCTTCCTTTTACATATTCATCGATATAACTGAATATAAATATAACTGTTAATACCCAATACGATATTCGACTTTACAACTACAAGGTACTATATCAAGACAGATGTTACACAAACATACCTTAAGGTCGAATGAATAAAATCTTCGATAGGTATTAAGCGTCAAAAGCATGAATGGTGTCCGAGATAATCCTACACTTCCTTTATAAACACTTGGCATATTTTATATTTTAAACAAGAATTTAGAAAATTTCATCATTTTGTGCGGATAATCGTTTGCGTAACTTTGCGTTGGATTAATTAAATAAGTGAATATGAGTCGTTTGTTGCGTTTGGTCCCTTTCACTCAAAATCAAATTAAATCAACGCGATGTGTAAATAATTACGACCGGTAACATATAATTGGTTCACATTGTATTTTTTTTTATGAATGTTATAAATTATTAATTAAATTAGATTTCTCTATGCCAAGGTAAATAGCGGCGATTTAAAGTGAGATTTTTGACATAGATAATTTACTTGATAAAATGATGTTTCATAAGAATCGACTAATTTTTCGGTAGCAATATTATCACAGTTTCAAAAACCCGTACGAGAGCAGGAAGCTAACCTACCAGCAACCTACAACCTTAACAAGGATATTATAGATTATGGTTCTGTGTTTGTGAGGGTAAGTTGCGTAGTGGTAACAATGTTCCTGTTTTGTTAGTTTTATTGACAAAGTAAAGTAAAATCATTAAATCTTTTGTCATTTGTTTTGCTGCAAAATTTTCATTAATTTCTATTGATATTAATGAAATACGACGCTAATATCTATATATGTGGCTGAAAGTAACATGTGTGTCAACGTTTTACGATAGTTCAAATATTAAAGTCATCTCTGTAATTCCGTGAATATATTAATGGCTACCACGCGCTACAATGTCAATGTGATTTATGTGCAGAATCTTAATTGTTCAATTACTTATGTTAATTTCAATTGACTGTCATTACTTCACGGTAAATATCTCTAATGACAGACCGCCAAGAGTTCGTATACTTGAATGTATTTAAAAATAAACAATAAACGTTTTGAGGGAATTCCGTGCTGAAAATTCAGTATCAGATTAGTTATCAATCAATGTCACAATCAAAATCGTTAATTTTCAAGTCAAAAACAGCTTCAATAGTTGCCTGCGGATTTAAATATTGTAAACTTCATTCGGAGTACTTACTGTAGCGTATTCTGCGCAGATGTCAATGGAAGTTACAAAGTCGCAAACTTCGTCTACCGTCCACGCGGAGAGACGAGCGCGCGCCTCGGCACACAAGCATTCGCGTGTTTCACTTCGATCTAGAGAGGAAAAAAACACATAATGTAGAAACTACAGTTATCGTATCACCTCATCTCGTTCAGACCCGCATTTAACTTGAAATTGAATGTACATAAACTTGGACTCGATCAATTAACGGAACACCGTACCCTGATTTCAATTATGATATCAAAATAATTAATTTTTAGTAGTTAATACATATTTTTTATTCGTGCGAGCAAATATACTTGTTGATAACGTTATTACTTTAAGAAAATTATTAATTAATTTTAGTTTTTATTAAAACAAACTGGTCTTAAAATCTGATAAGTGATATATTAAGAGTTTTGATATGTCCTCACTTTTACCTTATATATTTATTTAAAATAAACAAATACCTTCATTTGAGACCCTGTCTCGATCATCTCCGTCACTCCTTGTGCTTGGACTGATGGAGAGCCTAGCGCGTTTCGCTGCACTCTCACCCGCCGCGGACAGATCCAGGGGAGAATGCTCCGCAGTTACACCAGGACCGATTCGCTTACGGCGTGATCGCCCTCCGCGACCAACTCGAGATATTGCCAATAACGCCTAAAGGACAACAAACACATTGCATTTTCTATGGCTTTTATTTGACTTCTTATTATATTCGTTCTTTTAAGGTCTCATTCAATTCATACTTTTAAATTCAAACTTAATTCAACTTTTGAGCGATGTTTTGGTTTTCACAACGGAATAATTGCTATAATACGTTTGTTTTACGTCAGATATTCCAATAAAATTATATGCTTTAGTTGGTTTGTGTCAACTTGGTGGATTATCTCATTATTCATCAGTGATACATAGAACAAAACATCTTTTTTTCAAAAATTTAAATATTAATACTATTTATTCAAGTAGGCTCTTCTAAGCACGTTGAATAGTCGTGTTACATTATAAGGTACATGAAATGTAAGGCTAGGCTGTATCTGTTCGGAATGTAGATTATTAGACCGAGACGAACTGGCAAGAAATTCAGAAGTTACTTTTAATTTTAATTAAAGAATCTCTTCAATTAGGCTTTATGTGTCGTTTCAAGAAAAAAACGGAATCTTAAAAAAGTAGGAAGGTAGCTATAATGACAATATGATAGGTATATATCAATTTCACCTAATTTGCGATTCAGAAAGGGTCAATTACTCGCCAGCACGTCAAACAGAGGCAGCGTTGAGCAAACACGAGACGGCCTATTATCTGATCGAGAGTCCACTCGTAAGTGACGGCCATACATCATAATAACGTTTTGAACCGTCACGCTCGCCGCTCGCGGGTCAATTTGCAATCTATCTTTTTTAATTGCTCGCAATGAAATAAGTCGAATTGGGACTAAAAATCAGAATGAAGCGAGCGCGAAATGAACACTGGTAACATGCGTGCGCGCCGGCAGACGCCGAGACCATTAATCTCACGATTTATTTCCGAGCGCGCTCCCGTTTCTCTTCACAGGTGAAAATAAATTTAAACCGACTATTTATAGTGTAAAGGTACAAAGAGAAATGTAACAAATCATGTTAATATCGCGAGCAAGTGTCAGATGTTGTTAAAGCGATACCGATTTTAGAAAGTAAACACTATTGTACAACATTGATAGATCACGTTCTGAATTACTATTAGTATTGTTAAACTACGTTTGAACTTTATTCTGATTTTATAATAAAAACATCATTACAATAATCTCATACTATTATAAAGTCGTTTTTGTGTCACATTTAAACTGATATTTATCAATTGTGGAACGATATATGCATTAAAGAATTTAGGAATTCATTTCACTTTCATAATATAATCTTTATTGTTTAGAAAGTTTCATAAAGAGTACAAAAATAAGTCTATTTTCGCGTGCAGTTCGTTTTATTCTTCAAAAAAGGCATCAGATTAAAAAGATGAGCTGAGTTCGATTTCACATCCCATCACTAGCGTGTCGCGGGGCGCGCATGCGCGGCGCGTGCCTCTGCCAATTAGTGCAGCTCCAGTTCGTTTTACTGTGGAGAGTCGAGACGGTTCGCTGGCCGCCGCGCGCCCGCGCCGCGCTCGCCGGGGGCGGAGCACCACTATTACCCTGCCGATTGTGCGCGCGTGCCGATGGTAACGACCGCCTCGCAATTAACACTCTCTCCGTCTTATCTATACAATACCGAAGGAAGTGTAAAGGTCGCGTGCTTTATCGGATTTAATTGCTTCAATTATTTCTCGAAAGGAAGCGAGGTGCTCATCGCGCATTATGATTTTAAATAGGCACGAATTAACATAAACGAGTCAAGCTCGAAATAGATCCTCCGCCGAGATAGCGCCGCATGAATTTTACGATACCCGAGACATTTTAATCACAGCCGTGAACTATGAAACGGGGCACAGACGTGTAATTAAAGCGGGAAGGTCAGTGAGCACGGAATAAATAATAAGTAATGAATTTTAAAGACGCGCTTATGAAATGAGTAGCCAGCTGAGCGTGAATTATTTCATAGGGGCAGTGGCATTGCTTTAAGTGATGTGCATTACGCCGTAATGAACGGATATTGTAAAACAATGTTTAACTTTTTTTTTTAATACGTTTGATGAGACGATGCTTTCGTAAGCTAAAATTGTTGCGTTATTTAAGTGAGAGATGCAATGTAATATTTTATAGAGCAGTACAAAATTAAAAAATCAAAGAAATAAAAAATACAACCCTACAATTAATTTAATTCTTTGCCCGACACAGTGCGTTACTATTTACGTCACTACTGATATACTTAAATCAGATATAATACGGCTCATTTATTTTCCAAGTGGCAAGTGACAATATTTTCCTGATGATAAAAGGCACAGTGCCTACTGTAATTTGAATACTTATTTAAATAATGCTTCCTCTCCTTGTAAATATTACAAATTGCATTTTGACGAGAATCACTTTGTAGATAAACTTAAGACGATGTGGGACCTCACCTAGCACTAGAACATTTACTATATGCTACTTTTCAAAACTTACGTTGTAATTGAAGAAATAGTATTAAAAGTATAAAATTTAGACAGTAATACAAATCGGTTATTTAAATACAGTCATAAAATGCCGTCTCCAATATTAATACTATATTATTTCTTAATAACCTACATAAAGGTTTTGCTAGGCAAGGCTTAACCATTAATTTTAAAAACAGACTGATTTGTCGTTTACCTTAAAACGGTCACAAAATTATAAACGATAAGAGCCACAGCTATGTTGAAAGTGACTCACCTTCGTGGAGCTCATGTCAATCACGCCGGGAAAGGCTGGAATCCGGGGCGAGCCACCCTGTTGTTTTATTAGCTTCGCAAACAGACCGCCAACGGGCACTTCATTTGAATCTGTTGGCGTTGGTGCCGGCGATCTATCAACGCCAAAGCCATTCAGGCGGTTGAAGTAACTGAAAGAAACGCACGTTTTAAGTATTGAAATTTGTATATTGTGTTAAGAAAATACACAACGAATATGGGCACATCTATTATTGAGCAGTTATCAAATTAAATAATAAGCAGTGTCCTTAACACGATTTGTTTACATTCTTCCTCTCAGCATAACATATCTTTCATTTTTCTCTCTAATATAATATGACGATGAACAAAGTTGCCTCGACAAATTAGTGGAGACCAGATGATATATGCGATTGTATGTATCTTTTATATTTAAAATATTTTTATGCACAGGAACAAAAGTACTTTACTAACGATTCTTGTCACTGTTAAC
The DNA here is from genome assembly GCF_905147045.1 of Nymphalis io. Lineage (NCBI taxonomy): Eukaryota > Metazoa > Arthropoda > Insecta > Lepidoptera > Nymphalidae > Nymphalis > Nymphalis io. The sequence continues at coordinate 3,450,400 of NC_065902.1, read as the reverse complement.
CATTATCATTAAGTAATTTGCAAAATAATTTCATGAGATGACGTTGGATGGTGATACTTAGAAGAGTTTTTTTTAACAATTAAAAATACATGTCGTTAAATTGATGTTTGTTACTTTTTTTTAGAAGTCAGATAAAGTACAGAGAATATAATATGTATGTATATGCATACTAACAACAACAGCGGGAACAAATGATGATGAAGAACTACTATTGTCCTCACCAATAATGGTACTATTGTACGTGTGAAGTGCCATGCGCGATGCTTTACCTGAACGGCGGGCAATTCAATTGTTTTGTTGGATTAGGAGAATACTACCGGACTAGTTACTAACGAGCTAGTTCAAGCAGGCATAAATGCAAATATTAAATCGTAAGTATCGAACAGTATACGATATATTTGAAAAATGAAATCGAATAACTATTAGGTATCATCTGCTTATTAAAAAAACCAATATGTATAGCACATTTTTGGTGACGAAAGCTGACGAATCACCAGTTTCAGAGGTGAGAAGCAAGCAGATTTATTATCCGACTGAATAATGAAACATTCCTGACATCACCAATACGCCACCAAATTTGGGAACTAAAAAGTAAAGCCCATGAGCCTGTGAGTACACTGGCTCATTCTCCCTTCAAACCAAAACAAGCCAATACTAAAGCTGTTTAGCCTTAGTTATATGTGATGAGTGTGTGAATGACTACTCGGACAGGCTTACACAAAGTTCTAATACTAATTTCATGATTAATTTTAGATTTTATCTAAAATCTGACTCGTTTCATGATAAATTTTAAGACTCATTTCAATAAAATAATACACTTTCAAATGGAGCCGACTAATGGATATCATCAAAACATTTAATTTGCAAATCGTAAATACTCACTCACTCACAATCGTTAAATCGCGATGGATTTCTTTGCAACATGTTTCAGTTTTGTAATGTTTCTCTTAATATAATTACACTGTAGATAATGGTTTTGATTACTGCTTTAGGGCAATAGTTCTTCGAAATATCATTAGGTATTGCTCTTTGATTAAGTTGCAATTGCGTTAATTTATAGAGTAATTATATATGAAATTCATTATTTAGTTTAAAATGTATTAAACGTTTTCGAATTCAGCTGGGTTTTTGTGAAAATTAAATTAATATTGTACGGAATTTTATATAATATCATTTTTAGTTAAATTGTTGTTTTACGTCTAGTAAATTTGTTGATATCGTAAATATTCCTAGGTCAATCATCGAAGTAAGAAAGGCCGCACGCTATTTGATTGGTTGGCTTATTGGCGGTGACAATAACTATTGTAATTTGAAGCGTCATACGTCCTAACCTAAAAATTAAATTAATATTAGTCTAGGTTTGATAAAAAGTCTAAATATACATTGACCATAATCCTCCGACCGCGCTCCGTGAGATGAGCAATTCATTAATATAACATAAGTTCACGCGGACAGCTTTGGTTCTCACGAATCATGTAAATTTGTCGACTTAACGTAAGTTATCGAATCGATTAATATGCAAATCAATTTGGGCATCACTAGGCGGTCGCTGAACTGCGAGTCGCATGATATTGTGAATGCGTTGACACCGGTCGTGTGAAAAATGTTTGTTGTGATTTTAAATTTTAATATCGATTATTAAATTGTTGACATGTGTCGGAATACTTTGGCGTAATTAAGACGACTATAATGAGATAGTTGACAGCTTACAAAGAATGAGCCCGCTTGTAGCAAATTAATTAGTGTATCTATTTTAAAACGGTTGGTATGAGTAACTTTTTAGAGTATAACTCACCTTGCTCCAGGCAGTTTTAAATATACATATATTTAAAAAAAAAAACATAATATCGCTGTTTCTTTTGATCGTTATTTTCAGGTCTATCCGTATCAATACATATCTGACATTCATTTAAATAAAGCAAATTTAACGCTTCTATGAAATAAAGTTTTTTGATTTTGATTTTTGTCTGTTTAAAAATATATTCGCTAAACAATTTACAATGGCTTAGGCATTTAATTCCGAGATCGGTTGTCAGGTGTAGTGCTAATGGCAACGTACCAACATGGGCTGGGGCTTTAAAGCAGATCTTTAAGGAAATGCTCTGTATATATTACTCCGTTTATGTCCTTAACGCACATACTTTGTTATTTACTGTAACAACGTACAAACATGCGTCGTTCGTGTGTACTAATTGCGTTTTTATGTATTCAAGTTTATTTTTAAAACAAATAGAAACACTGATTTTGTATAACAAAACAAACGAATAAGTGATATAGCGTTATTTTTATAATGTTTGCTTAATTTAATTATAATGTCAACACAATATAAATCGGTTTGTTAATATATTAATTGTTTTTGGATTTGTGAAAAGATTTAAGTGCTAATGTTTAATATATATATATGAAAATTGAAATTATTTTATAATATTCTTATAACTACGAATATTATCAAGGCCTTTAGAGATATCAGGTTAAGGTCGGAAAGGAAATCTCGAGGATGTATTTATCTCTTCGAAATACATTCAAGTAATGTACATATGTTCACGATATTATGAAAACCATTAATGGATACTCACTCATTTGAATGGTGTGTGTTGTACCGAGCTGCGAGCGAGCGCATGATGTCCGAATAGTTGCGGGGCGGGTGCGCAGGCGCAGGCGCAGGCGCAGGCGGCGCATGCGGGCTGCCGCGCTCAGGCGGCGTGCTCGGATACGACGAAGTCGATGGCGTCACGCTACGGGACCTGTACAAAGTAATCCTGTGTTTAAAAATGTGTTTATAGCTAATGCAAAGAAATATATACAAATAATATAGTAAATAATTGTTTTTATAGCTTTTGTTCTTGAATAGTAATCGTTTTGCAGTCTGAAATGATAAGCATATGAGTAGATAGGTTTCGAGATCCGTCTCATCCGTTTTCACGTAGCTTGTTCCGTTCAAAAGTTAGCAAAAACCATTAGGTGTGTAATTAGGAGCCTAATGAGCTTATTGTCATTGATAATGAGGGCTGGAGTCGAGATAGCATCAAGAAAACAGTGCAATCGATGCCAAAACCCCCAACTAGACAACAAACTTCTTTTTTCTTTTTTTTAGGCGTAGCTTGCTCGGAGCGAGCCAGATCTGTGGGATAGAATTCTAGAAACCTATCTACTCATATGACTTTAAATTTAACATTTAATTCATAGTTTATCATATTTTTAATAAGGGGCTGAAAATATAATAATTAGCTGACCTGGAAGGTGTGGAGTCGTGCGGACTGAGTCGTTCAATCTTAACGGCGTGTGAGGATGCCGCGGTCGGCGCGGGCGCCGACGAGTGCGCGTGCGCGGGCGCGTGCGCGGGCGACGCCGCATCGCGCGCGCACCGCCGCGCCGCACCCCCGCCACCTTCACCTGTGACAAAAAAAAATAAACACGTTATAATAGTTTTACGCATTAAAGTAAATATTTTTTTGTGTTGGCCTCCAAAGGTATACCTTATATAGGTACTTAGGATAAGAACAGCTAAAAGGTCAAAGCATTTCTTATTTTGTACGTAGTATATTGTATATCTCTTTGGCCATAGATGTACTATAATAAAACTGCTTATTTCTTATTATTACAGATAATCTTAACAAAATACCTTATAATTCTGGTAATTTCACGAAGAACATTTCGAGATAAAGTTTGTGATGTGGCGAATCCGGTTGCCGAGTTACGCTCATGACAGGATTAAAAAAAAATGGCGAAACACATTCGGTGACCCGCGCGGAATCTTCGCGTTCAACGAAGATACGCATCGCGCGGCGCGTTTGAAGTTACATTGCAGGTCGAGTCGAATGAGACCAGTCGGCCACCGAGTACGTAGCGTAGCGCTACGCAGTACAATGTAAGAGTATCACGACTTTATTAGATTCTCTATATTATAATTTTCTTTTCAATGATGTCATCATAGATAAACGGTGACGATACACAAAGTACAATATAATAAAAGTTTTTCCGTTTACATACAAGAGATTTCTATCCCTTTGAATTTCGAACGAGTATAAGCGTTTTTTTACTTGTAGTATACGGTTTTTTTTTATACGACGCTGTACTACCTTTTGAACAATTAAACTTTCTATATTACACGTCTTTACCCATAAAGATTTATATCCACATATGAAAAAAAAAGATAATAATTGCGAAACAATTTCTTAGCCTGAATTTTACTGGATTGCCGGCTCAACTCAAGCGATATACTTTCCTCGAATCTCAACGTGCAATCTCACAAAATTAATGAGCATACGAGGTGTGAGTACCGATGTCAGGTAGAACGATGCTAACATCACAACTGACCAGAATACTTCGAACGCCATTTATATTCTTCACACTTTTGGTGACAGAGAAAGGAATTCTTTCAATTATTCGACAATTATTTTCAATAATACAAAATTACATTAAAAAATATGAAACACAACAATGCAATTGAAAATATTCATTTCTATTAATGAATCACGCACATCTAATGATTGAGGGGTCTTAATTGATTAATTCGATTACGATTTTAATAATTTAAATTACTACAAATAAATGATGAATTATTGAATTTATTTCCAAAAAATTCAATGAAATAAATCATCTATTACAATTTACTATTAGGCAAATAAATGAGTATTAATTAGGATTAAATAAAGTCGGTTTACCTCACCAAATTCATTTGTAAACATAAACAAAATGAACGAGCAAAACAGTTCTTCGTCAGGCCTATTTTTATATGTCGCCTAGCTTTCATCAGCAATTAAACAAGGCGGTTAGTTATGCAAGTGTCACTTTAAAGACGGGTTCTCATATAAATCATATGTGATGGATGGCGCGAAACAAGCCGCTATCGCTACTCGTCGCCTTAACCGGGCCGATTAATATCTGCCTTTAAAACTCTAATGTTGCCATTTATCGCGATCCATGTTGCTTAATTAAGAAATCGTACTAACTTGTTTACTAAAGTAATTTGAATATAATTAATAATACTTCATATATTAACATAACATTGATAAGAAACGCTATTGATCATTTTGATAATGGTTTCACGGATTTAATCATTAAAAATAAAGATAAATTTAAAAGTAACCTTGATTATAAGATAAATTTACTTGCAGTATAATATTTTCTCGAAAGGAATTCACCAGAAATAGTTTCATTATTATATTTTGTAAGCAATATAATTACTAATTTTTCTAAATTAGATAACTTTCAACGCGCATTTAAATAAAAAATATTTAAATAAATTTAACTCACAACCTTTTTTTTTAAATATAAAAACTCCTTACGATTTTTTTTTAAACTTCAAGAATGTATTGTGAAGTAAACTCGATCCAAGTATTGTGTTCGTCGAAACAATAAACAGGTTCCGTATATCTTTCTATAGACAAACCTACTTAAGCTATCAAGGCATACTCGTATCATTTATTCGCTGGACGAGTCCATTTATTAATATTCCTATTCATATCGACCGATATGGTCCACAATGGAGTCCACAGAGCCAATACCATAATCTACCATGTTATGGGAAAATTATTTCAAATTGACGCGATCTATGGAGATCTTATGTATCTTATTACAATGGTAATGTTACGAGTTTATATTGTGCCAGTATCTCACGTTGGCGTTAAGACGAGTCTATCGTTTCTCATACGAACATAATAATATCTATATTAGGTAATTTCGACATAAAGTTGTGGTTTCATTAAATACGACTGGACCACAGACGTCGAATGTTTTCCTAATTTGAGTCTTTGACATATTTGAAATTTCTATTTTTGAAGATAAGATAAAAAGGGTCCGATCTTAGCATGGCCATGTTTCTTCATCAAAACGAAAAAAAGGGTTTCCTACTTTTTTTGCAGCGTCATATGCAACTATATTAATTACTGAGGGATATAATTCGTTTTGTTTTTTCTATAGGTAAAGGTTTTTCTAAGCGTGAGAGAAAGTGACAAATTACAATGAGGCGCAGGTCCGCATTTTTGTTACAAATGAAACTAAATTTTCAATGGTATCATGGTAATATTTCATAGCATTGTTGCTTATTAATAGTACTTCTAGCGACGTTATTGGGAGACTGCTTCATTAGTAATATAGTTTGTTTCTATGATAACATATCATAAAAACTTTCAATCATAAAATCTTTTAAATTTTACTATTATAACTAATAATATTAATCAAATTACGTAGATAAAGAACGATTTCTCTTGAATAAGCTTTAGTTTTCACAACATTTCCTCTGGGATTTGTTGAGAATTATTAGCAGGAAGTGATCGAAATGTGTCATGGCGTTCTATGAGCGATGTTTTCCGGCGCCGAACCTGTCGAGTGACCTGTCAATTGACATTATAATGAAGGAAACGGTCACCGTTATGTTGCAATGACATCGTGTTACGTTCCGAGTCGAGTTTAACCGTAACATGACATGTTAAAGTTGAACTAGAAAAAACGATGTGGACACTTTTGGTATTTTACTTACATTAGATTTTATCTCAGATAATCATAAATATGTTGATTAATGATTACATATTTAAGTCTTGGCATATCTGATATAAAACTACCTTAAATAAATTAAATTTCATTAGAGGCAGCTGTTGTATTTTGTAAAAATAATTGTGATACAAATGCGCTATCGTACTTTTGATATTCTCATATGAACAGAACTGAAAGAGGTACATATCAAATCTTGAAAAACTTTTTTTTTTTGAAGTATATCCGTGTTATATATGTATAGGGGATTACTTAAAAACGCACACGACGATTTAAAAAACAAACCTTTTGATTTTTTCCCTTGCTTTTAGAAAAAAGTTTCAAGCTAGTTAGACAAACACGCATGAATCAGCTTATATACTAATGAAAAGTAAAATACATCTAATTTCACCTTCGAATAGTATCCATAAATTAATTTAATCAACAGTTCGAAATTAAGCTCTAAAACTACAACTTAGTTAAATCAATAGTTACGTCACCGTTAAATTAACCATTACGGCGCGTCGTTTGTTAAATTTATTGACTACAAAAGTTTATTGTATGAGAACTGACATTGTTCTTTTTTATGTATATCGGTTCCTTACAGTATTTTTTTATTTTTTATTTACTTAAAATATATAACAGTTCCAATATATCTCCAATAAGTTCTTTGGAAATCAATCCAAATTTAAAATTTCTAAACGTTGTTTCATTGCCAAAGAAATTATTACACATTTTGTAATTGATTGAATTTTCGTTCGCATTATTATACGAGCCAGGTATATATATATATATATATATATATATATATATATATATATATATATATATACCAACACTCATTAAATTGATTACCCTATGTAAAAATGTTTTATAAAATTTTAGTTCATTTATTAGATAAACAAATTGATTTGGTAGGTTTTAATCTATTATTTAGAAATGAAAAAAGTTTGAAAATATACTTTTTATTAGTCATGTTTTTTTTTCTTTTAGGTTGATATGAAGTTCATAAGAGATTTGCATAAAATAAAATCAGACATCTATTTGTTACATGGGAATTCAATTTTATCAAATTAATTATACAAACGTTAATAATAAAACGTTTAAAACTTAAGTAGGGAATCAATTAACCCACGGTTCACATATAAGCTTTGCGTGTCTACATTATTTCTCTTAGTATGAACTCGACATCAGAGAGCCTTGCCTTGTGGTGCAAGTCTTGAAACTTAATCGATATAATAGATAAAAGAAAAACTATAACTTAATATATATATAATATTAAGTAGTAATCAATAAATAATTAACGTATAAAAAATAAACGTTATAAATATAGAAAATGTAATTTAATTAGTTTTATAAATTATAAATATTTATAACCTATAGAGAGAAAACTAAGTTGTCTCGAAGGATTATTGAAAAAAATATTTATGTATTTATATTATTGTGTTGCTCCGTTTTACGATAGCATAATTAAAGAATCACCTACAGAATTATAAATATGTATGAACATTAGCTATTGTCGCTACCTGCTATACGATCAACCACATCGGGTAGGGTCAGCATCGTCAAACAATGTACCGTTTGCAGCAGCACCTGACCCGAATGGCGGCGCACGCCAAACACACTGCCTAAGTGATCGGTACCGTTCAAATATGCGTGCGCGGCAAGAGAACGATGCACACGTACGTAAACGAGATGGACGAAATTAAATATTTGCTGGACGTGGTAATCATTAATTAATATTAATTTTCAATATAAATAATGTACGTATTTAAATTCAATGGTAGTTGGCTAGCTTTGTTTCATATTTGTAATTAAAAGTTAAAATTTTAATTTTTTATTAACTTGTTTATTACAATTCTCCGCATTTTTTTTTAAATATTAATGATAGAGTATAATTAATTCTATATATTATTTTCAAATACAAAATTTTGCACTGCACACTGCAAAGCAAAGTTGTTTTTTATTTAAGAATACATGAAATTGTAGGCATATTTCGTTGTCTTCTTAATACCTTAAAGAACAATTTATACGCCAATTTGATTTTAATGTCTAATAAACTAAGCAATTCTCAGTGTCATGACAAAATATTCGAAATCTCACATAAATTTATTACAAGACCGTAACATGATAGTACCGGCTAAATGTGCGTGTTGATATTTTGAACAATTCAATACAAACGATTAGAGAGATAAATTACGAATTCTATAGTGACTTTAGCTGTTCGAACTACCGGACAGGACAGTTCGTTTGTTATTTATTATGAGACCTGCAGCTACCATTCAACAACCCAAGTTTTATATACTAGCGACCCGCCATGACTTGGGCACGGGTAACATTTATTTTACGGCGTTAGTATGAATGTTTTTAGGAGGTTATTAGTTGAACAATGCTGTGTCCTACTTTCGAATATTAAATCTATTATGATAGAATAAGTGAGATCAGTCTTTAAAAGTAAATATACTAATCTACTAATCATTACTAGTAAATAAATTTATCTATTAGTGAAAACAACAAACGCATACATACTTTTGTTTTTGTGTTGAATGTGAAACAAGCACGAGCAGTATATATACATACATACACAATAGTTATATAATAGTTATATATATTGTATATATATTGTTATTAGTTTTATATGCATATAATTATATAACTTATGTTACTGTTTAATATTTAACTAACATACAATTTTTATAGTTTTTTTTATATAGTTATAGTTAATCATTGTATTATTTGTTTTTTTAACATCGATTCATTTTCAATGCAAACCCGGAATAGCAAAGGTTAATATTGATATCAGCGTGTTATGTAATGTATAATGGGAATTATTTTTAACTTTAAGTCTCAAAGTTCAATTGTAATTCTATAAGATTAAATTAATATGATGAAATATTAACAAAGTAATTGGTCACCATACGTAACCATTTTCTTGATATTTTTCAATTATTAGATATGCCTTCTCCGAGTCCATTATAACGTCCACGTCGGTGGCGGTTCGTTAAGTATGTTTTATGCTGTGTACACAATTTCGAGGTCCGGTCAATGCTTGTTGACAGTTGATAGGTCGCGGACGTCGGTTAAAGAAAACGACCTCTATACCGACGAATAACAAACAGCTCAAGAAGACAAATTCTTAAAAAAAATTAAATAAACTAATGATAAACTAACTGGTACTAAAATGTTTACGGGATTTTGTTTTTAAGACTAGCCTGGAAAAAAAAGACGGACAAAAAAGTCATTTGTGATTTAGCTAATAACTTGCAAGTAAATTGAGCTTGAGGAATCCATTAATTTCGCAATCACACAAACATACGCTTCAATTATATTTTCGAAAGATTAGTTTTAGTATATCGTGACGTGATCATTATAAAAATTGTTGTTTAAATTGTCGTCGCGATTGACTCAATTCTGAGGTAATTAAGGGACGTACGCGCACATATATAATAAAAAGTTGCATCTGACGGTTGGTTTAACAATGAAGCAATTTTATTATTTCCGTACTCTCGAAAAACACTCAATATTATTATTATTTTTATTTAATATAATTTAGAAAGGCTAGCAATCAATGACACTAGTTAATGGTATGTGTAGTACTAGTGAGTGGTGACCTTCGTCTGTAGAAATTGCCACTGAAGGAAATATAAATAAACCATTTCATTCAACGCCTTGCCTTTTGCACTAGTTCAGTTAGCAATAGAAGCACTAATAGTGGTTCGTACGTCTATAAACAGAAACATAAAATTTAAACCATCCCACTTTTCTGAGTCGAGTTGGCTCAGTGGCGTATAACTTAACCGATGATTACGAGTACAAATACGGAAGCATCATTGAATTTTCTTCAGCTTAATTTGTGTTAATCTAACCTCCTTCTCAAGACGAGATTAGGCCTTTGCTCAGCGATGAGCAATTATCAAACTTTACTTTTTTTTATCACATTTCTGTTTGTAATCAATTTTTATTTCAATTTCCGCCTTGGCGCACCCACGAGAACGTGGTGACATATTTATCAGTACACCAAGTGCACGGGATGTCACTTGGAGTTAATAGAAAAATCAACAGAATCGAGTTGTTTGTCCACCGACACGCGACTGCGTAGGCGACATGACCTCCCGTGCGATCAAGGACTGGCAGGTGTGCACAAAATGAGAGTTTTGAAATACCTGCATCAATATATGTGTCGTCACGTGTCGTTCACTTATTCATCAAATACATTTTTATCTAATTAATAAACTAAACGATGTTCAAATATATATATTTAAAAATAGAACTATAAAAAATCGATCTTTAACAAGGTTTAAATTTAAAGAGAAACGCATTTCCTGTATCATAAAAATTGTATGAGAAAATAGTAGAATGTTGGAAGCAATGAAAAAAAAAACAATATCACGAAAAGTTTGAATAACTAATTTATTTATTCAATGCAGTATTTCATCGACCATTGAACCGTAGAACGTAGATCAAGCAATATGTCCAAAATATACCAACGGGTTTCTATCGAGCTTCACCTGTCTATTGACTCTGCCGGCGGTCCACTGGACAAACATTCGTATGTTTATGTTTGCCTAGTACCGTGCCCACTAACCACCTGCGTCGCAGCCATCTCGTGGCGGCCAGATGGTACCATCAGATAACTGTGGTAACGTGCGGTATTTGATTTGAAGAAGATTAACTTTGAAACTTAGGTGTGTAAACTTTACACTTTATCAACAAATATTTTTGTGTATAGTATGGCCGTTTACAACAAAGATAAAAGTTCTTTTTTTATATGTTTTCAATATCTATCTACATCTTCCAAAGTTAAGCAATTTATACATTTTTAGATTGTACAATGCAAACATATTCATTATTCTATAAATATTGAAAAGTTACATATATGTAGGTATATACATATATGTAGGTGTCAAAAAAATATTATGTCACTCCTGCTATGATACAACGATAAGCAATTGTTTATACAACCCACGCAGAGTGTCATTGTCAAACAAATACGAACATGAACGAGAGAGAAAGAGACAAAAAATAAATTACTGTAAAGCTATTCCGTGTTATTATTATTAACTGGGATTATTTTAATTTAATCAATTCGACATATGACAAGTTCTAAATATAATTATATTATATTAATACTTCCTAATAAACAAACAAATTAGTTTTATTTATATTAGCTAATATATTCTCAGCTACTTTTTATTGATAATCAAATTTAAAAGGTATGTGAGTACGAGACCGCTCGAACCAATTAAGTATGTAAGTCCACAGCTCAAACCGGATAGCTGATACTCATCGTTGTCGTCCGGTCGAGAGTTCGTCAAGAGGTTACCTCGACCAAAACTAATATTTATCCTACAAGTACAAACTTTTGTTTAAACCCTGCACTCCCGAGACCACGGTACCCGTTGTTTGCAACTTGTTAACAGTTAGATTTAAGCGGGTGCCATGTTTGTCGCGTCAATATTTATGATATATGTACTGAAGGTCTTTTTTTATTTATTTAAAGTTCGAAAGAAGACGAATTTGATCTTTGATATGGTATCTGTAATTACACTGGCTCACTCACCATTGACACTGGAATAGGAAGCTTTGTTTTCGTTTGTAGGATGTGGCGAGTGGGTGTACCTAGATGACCTTGCAATGAGACCCTGTGACCAGGAAATGAGAATTATGTAACAAGTATAAAAGCCGCTACGTCATATAAAGCTTGTATTGAAATATAAACATCCTAATCAGGTATCAACGATGTTGTTTTTTTACTCAATTAACTTTGAGTTTTCTGATAATTGCGTATGAAATTAATATATTTTTCTTATCATGTAATTAATAGTGTTTTAAATGCTACTGAGCCTGTAACATATTTATCTAATCAGAAAAAAGGGTAACTATAGAGTTTCTTGTCGGTTCTTCGCCTAAGTCTACATTAAATTCTGTCTGTCTGTCTGTCTGGTCTGTTTTAAATATAATTTATATTATCTTAATTTGTTGTAATATTTTCAAATAATAATTAAAAAATTATTGTAAGATCCATTCGAATAAAATATATTCAAATTATTTTAAAAACAAAATAAATATTATATTGTTTTTCTGCCACAAGGCATCTCAAAATCAAATCGATTTCATTCAAAATACAACAAACGTTAAAAAATAGCTATTATGTAATATACCAACAAACAACTTTAATTTTACATAGAAAAATATATTTAAAATTCCAATCAAGTCTACGTTTTCTAAAGAAGAGGTCGCGCGGAATCCGCAATGGGACCGCATTATAAGCCCGTGACCCGACTCGCCGCCGTTCGACCCAAGCCGAGTTATAGTCAACTGGTTCACAAATTTTACGATCATCAAAAAATTTAAAAGTATTATTTGCACTACGATAATCTATTTTAGTTACAAAACTGTATCAAGCTTTTTTTACAAGATTAGATTTAAAACAAAGTATTTTTACTTTAACAAATATTGAATTGACCAATTTTAGGCTGAAAGTTTATAAAAAAATACAAGGAATTTTCCGATTCGGTAATATTATAACCTGAAAAAATCATGTTCGATTAGACTTCTAATTTTAAAATTAAATTTAAATAGAATAAAACAAAATCGCTTATCGAGTCTTTTCGTTTATGATAACAATTACCTGTATTATAATATTCGTTTATATTTCAATATTTACAAGAATTTCCCGATTTTTTTTTTTTTAAATATAAGCTAGCGCTTGACTGTTATCACTCCTGATGGAAAGTGATGATACAGTTTAAGATGGAGCGCGCTTGCCTAGAAGATGCCTATTCACTGTAGACTTGAAGGTACCCATATTGTAGGTGGTGGGAAAAGGTCGGGAGGGTATTCCAGATTTTAGCGGTGCGTATCAGAAACGAGGAAGCAAATCGTTTCCTACGTGTCTTAGAATTATCAACTACATACGGGTGCAGATCTTTACGACGCCTCGCAGTTTTATGGTAAAAACCAAGGAACCAAATTAAACAGTTCCTGGGCACACTCTCCGAAATATATTCTGTAGAAAACCGACAGACAGGCAACCTTACGACGGTGCTCCAAGGTCTGGAGTTTTGCGACCAGTGTCTGGTCGCCAATGAGCCTTCTAGCACGATGATCCACTGAATCCAAAGCTTCAAGCTGGTACTCAGCAGAGCCGTCCCATAAATGGCTGCAGTACTCCATGCACGATCTGACTTGAGCTTGATATATGGTCAGAAGCTGTTCCGGTGTGAAGTACTGTTTGACCTTATTGAGGATACCAAGTTTTTTTGCCAGCAGATTTAGCTTTGGATTCAATGCATTGCCCAAAGTTGAGTTTGGATATTAAGGTAACTCCTAGAAGGTCAATACTGTCAGTGATGGGTACAGATACATTTCGGAAAGTCGGAGTCGGGGGGAAAAGACTTCTCTTGGCGGTGAACAAACACGCTTGAGTCTTGGTAGGATTAAATTTGACTTGATTATCGTCACCACAATCCGATACCTCTTCCAAGAGTTTCTGTTGCATTAGCTCGCGGACCGGATATGTATCTCTCCGTTACAGTGCTGTCGTCTGCGTACCCAAAGATACCGGGTTACAGCAGATCGTTTATATGCAGCAGGAAGAGTGTAGCGGAGAGAATTGATCCCTGAGGAACACCGGCATTAATCGCCATTAGATCAGATGAGAAGCCATCTGGGACAACTCGAAACGATCATCCTCTCAGGAAATCTGATATCCAGTTGCAAAGGCCAACAGGTATCCCGTAGCTAGGAAGCTTGCTCAGAAGGCCCTCATGCCAGACCCGGTCAAAAGCCTTGGACACGTCAAGTGAAACGGCTAATGCTTCACCGTACTTGTCCTTGGCCACGCCCCAGATGTGGGTAGCGTACACTAAAAGATCTCCTGTTGACCGATTCCGACGAAAGCCGTACTGCTGGTCCGATAGGAGATCGTTTTCAATACACGTTCCAAGCCTTTGCAAAGTATGGAGGTGATTGCTATGGGCCTGTAATTGGCTGGGTCGGCACGACTATACTTCTTGGGTACTGGTTGTACGTTGGCAATCTTCCAATCCTTAGGAACTTGAGCGGATTTAAGACAGAGGCGGTACAAGCGTGTTAGAACAGGAGGCAACTCAGGTGCACTATTTTTTAGGACTATTGCTGGAATCCCGTCAGAGCCACTGGCCTTATTCAAGTTCAAGGTGCTGAGAATTTTTAGAACCTCCCTTGAGCGAATTCGTATCTCTGGCATAATAGCGACGCAAGGTGGTATGTTTGGCGGTGAGGCACTTCCCGCATCGAGACGTGAATTTTCGGCAAACAGAGCCGCTAATAAGTTAGCCTTTTTTGTTGCCGTGAAGGCCAGCGATCCGTCGGGTTTCAGTAGTGGAGGCAGCGATGGAAGACAGAAGTTCGTCTCAATCGACTTGGACAGAGACCAAAATGCTTTACTACCACGGGGATAGGAAGCTAATCTAGTCCCGAGGCGTCTAGTTCGATTGAAACGAGCCTTCTTGAGAACCTTCTTGAGAACCTTCTTGTAGGACTTGGCAGCAGAGTTAAAGGCTCTCTTCTTAGATGTAATGTCCGGAGCTTTGGTGGTGCGGGCTACTACCCACGCTACAAACGCTGAGTTTTTACGTTCCTCAGCTTCGGCGCACTCAGCGTTGTACCACCTAGGAGTCTTGCCATCTAGTGATACGTTAGCATATGGAATGAAAAATTCCATAGCCTGGCATATCACTTCAGATATGGCTTGTTCGCAGCTCAACGGATCATTGGAAGAGATGCATATCTGCCGCCAAGGGTAGGATGCAAAAAAGTGTCGCATCTCGTCCCAGTCTGCTAACTTATATCGCCACACCCGTCTGGTTCCAGTGGGACCAGACTCCAGAGAGTGGAAGTTGCAGACCGACCTTATCACGCAATGATCAGAAGTGCCCAAGGGAGCTGCAACTGACACTGAAAACCGGTCAGGGTCGGTAGTCAGCAGAAGGTCCAGACAATTAGGCGTGTGACCGTCCACGTCCGGTACCCGAGTTGCTTCATGTACCAGCTGAGAGAGATCTAGCGATAGTGCGAATTTGATTGCCTCTCTCTCGGCATGGTCGGTGTTCTGGTATGGGAATAGCTAATCTTGGTGGTGAGCGTTGAAATCCCCCAGAAACACCATTTGAGCAGTTAGATACCGACGTTGGACGATATCAGCAGTCTCGCTGAGATACTCGAACATCCGAGTCGTCTTCTGGTCATCACTGTGCGACCTATAGACGCAGGCGTATATGATCTGCTCCAAACCTGTATCTGATAAGCACCACATTACCGAAAAATCGGGTACCTCCAAGTTTCGGAGACGTCGGCAGCAGACGTCATTACGAGCGTACATACAGACTCCTGCACGAGGTTTAAAGATGTGCTCAAGTAATATCCCGGGTACTGTAAGTACGCTACATCTGCTGGACTTGTTATTTGTGTGTCCGTGAGAAAGAGCAAGTGCGGCTTGGCGGTCTCGAGGTAGTGGTGGACCGCAAAGATATTGGAGTGCAAACCTCGTATATTTGAGAGATGCACTGAAAAAGAGAGGTGGTGCAGCCGCTGTGAAACTTTTTTCTTTCTATTTTCACAAATCATAAACGTGTGGGTGTGAATTGGTATGGGGAAATGGAAGTTGTACGAGGTGCTACATTTTAGACACCGTGACTTTCACCGCAATGACGGGAATGGTAGACTCAACTGGAGAACGCGGGGACGCCCGAACCCCCCTGGAAATCGCCACCGGGACCTCTCTCTGGTCGCCAACCAGCACGATGGAAGCCATCCCAGGATTTTTCGCATGTTGGCTGGGCAGCCTTTCGTAGATGGCGAACCTACTAATTGGGCCCCCTACTAACTACGGTCGGCCAGCGGTGCACCGTATTTCGGATCCCGCTGCCCTCCAGATTGAGCCGGCTGGCGTCATTACGACTACGGTTAGAGCCTGTCGACAAATGCAGAGCACAACTAAACAGTACCCAATCCCCCAAGATAAGCTACTGTGAACATCGCACCGGAACACGACGTGCCACATGACAAGGCAAATCTAGCCACACGACAGTAATGCTAGCTGCGGCCAAAGCCTACCACCTAGAGTATGCTGCTCAGTTAGCACCACCCAGAGGGCACGTGTAGGGTAAAGAGGGATGAAACCTGACTTTGGCAAGACGCGAACGCGAGCAACTTTGACCCCCAATGTGTTTAATAATATTCGATGTGATTTGGAAGCTGTTAAAAAACCGATCCACGTGTTTCCTGTGCGTCCTCTAAAAACAATATGAAAGACACCGATGTTGGTTTATTTATTCCATTGCTGGCGTATAAATGACCGCCATTGCAATGACCCAGTCGATAGATCACATAGATCTTAATCGAAATGCGCTGGTTCTAAACCGGCATGAGCCATAGTTTTCACGTACTTACTTCTGTTATAACTCGTATATCTCTATAAATAATAAAATATAAAAGTATACTCTATAAATCGTATCATCAGTGATGAATAAAAAACATGCATGTGCTTAATGTTATGTTCATAGTGATGTAAACAAAAAATATATTTTCGTAGCTGTTTGTAAATATTACAATCCGAACAAAAAAAAGAGGTCTTAAACGATTAAATGATGAGAAAAGCTTCGTTTATTTTATAGCACATAAACGTCGCATGAAGCCGAATCGGCGACATTTTAATTTTATAACCGTAGTTATCGCTCTATTATACGTATCACGAACATCTTTATTATAGGTTTCTTACACGTTAGATTTACGTGTTATTTTTATATGAATAGTGACGCTCTTGTACGGAAACTGTTTTGCTGTTTATGAAACGTTGCTATGTTGTCGCTGGTTTTATTAATTTAAGCACATTCTTAAACCAAATCTTGTACAAGTTTATTCAAATATAAACAAAAAATATTAATTGTTACATCCAAATAAGGGTCTATTTAATTTAAAAAAAGTTTTTTTTAAAAGCTTAAAATTGAATTTGTGAATTTATACCATTCATTTGACATCAAACTTAAACCTTTGCTGTTTTTATATTTCTTACTATATTAGAGAAATTATATCAACCATGTTGGATTTGACACACTAGAAGCTAACGATAGATAGCGATAAATAGCAAGCTAACGGTAGATAGATGACAATAGATGATCATAAACTTATACAAATATACAAACATTTACAAACCATAATTCTCCTATTTGCTTTGGGTAACTGTTGAAGTTTTAAATTTATGTATTAATTTCAATATACCAAGTCATATTAAGCATACAATGTAAGTAAAATACCACTGAACTCATTTTAATTAGAAATTTTAATGATATTAAATACCTCTTGTATAGAAACAAAAAGGCATCGACAGGTTTTGCTCGAAATGTCAGAGATGCCGAACCGTCGACGAGCACATTAGCATCGCGACCCTCCCACGACCTCCTTCACCCCGCGACCTCGGCCTAGGCCCAGACCCTTGACCTTGCCTCGAATTTATTCGATGCACTTTGAACAGACCGGAGTATCACAAATTCGTAATGGCCGAGGTAAATTATAAGCGTCTTATGCAAATTGTGAGATACCGGTTTTTAAGGTTGATATCCCACGAGTGTTTTTTGTTTGTTTATTATTAACATTAGTATTCTTTAAAACTTTGCAATTAAGAAGTATGACTGGAGTAATAAAACAAAATGTTACAAAAAAAAAAACAAAAAAAAGATGCAGTGATCTCGGATTTCATTAAGAATATTTTATCTAAGTTATAAGTAATAATGAGTTGCATTATAATTATTACTGTTTTGTACTTTCAAACTTTCACGTTAAATTTTTAGTTAGTAGTTATATATATCTATATTTTTATAATGGTTTTCAAGATAATACTAGATTTAAATGTTAGATAAAATGAGTATATTTTAGAAATTCGTTAATTCTTTATAAAGAGCAAAAGATGAAAAGAACACATATTGAAATTATAATGTTTCAAGTGGCTTAATATTCTGTACAGGAAACAAATATAGCTTTTCTATTATTATTATATGAAAGAGCGTACTTCTGCCTTTTGAAAACTGTCTAATCCTAAAATTCAATAACACTAATAAGTGAGGAGAATGGGCGAAGTTTGCACGGTGTACGTGATTTAAATATGGTCTTATTTACCCCTGTACCTGAAATTCAAACAGCGTGACCAGGGTTGCCATTGTTGCGATTTCCTGCTCTCGAAAGAAAAAAAAAAAAGAATTCCAGGTCAAATTTACCTGCGCATTTTTTTTAACGGTCAGGTATATTGAGGACGATTGTCCTTTCTCGGAATAACGAGATCCTTTAACGTAATGCAAAATAATACGACAACAAAGAAACATTTCAAATTACATACATAACTTAATGCCATAAGGTTGATAATAGATTGAAACATTTTTATGCACTTGGTCAGTTTAGGTTTGTGTAGATGTGAAATTCAGTACTGTCAAGTTAAGACGTGTTCAGGGATGAAACGGGCAAGTAAGAGCGGTCGGTTTTTTTTTTACAAAGTAAGTATTGTAATTGCAGTGCTGTGGGAAGGGTATTCGGTTTAGGGTTTTTTTTATTATTCATGAGGAATGGAAGACATTGCTTTACTATTATTAAAACGAAGCCATGTTGTAAAAGTATTTGTCAGGCATAATTTTCGTGACAAGTTAAGCATTACAAATTGTATTGTATTCATTTATTTATTTATTTAAAAACGTTTTTGACCACCACATTGTGTAGTAGGACAAAAGGCGGAGAGAATGCCTAACGGCATTCTCTACCAGTCAACCTAGCAGAAATCCGTGAAGGCGGTAATTAATAATTAAAAATATACATACATACAAATATAACAAATGGAGCTTGAATGGAGTAAGAATTAGAAACGAAACCAGAAGTATGAATAGAAACAGAAAGAAGGTAAGAATCGTTGCTGCGCTCTGCTGACGATTGTGATTATCACACAAAAATTTGAAACTCTCTTTCAAATATTCAGGGGAGAGGGTCGAAGAGAATAGAGACAAAAGGAGATAGTAATCGGAAGTCTCTACTTTGTCGAATAGTAAACCATTTTAATTTATCGCAATACTGAGAAATATGATATTTAATTACAACTTTAACAAAAGAAGTTTTTTTTTCATAAATATCTATCGAATATCAGATTACATATAACATATAATTTATGTATACATATAAAGATCATTTTAATAATCAGACTGAAATGAACTAAAAATATTTTTACTTCTTCGTAACGTGCTGAAATTCTTTTTCTTATTGTAAAAAAAAAGACATTAGAACATTTTTCTCAACAAAGCAAATGAACAACGTGCAAGACATAAATTTTCCTTAGTACCGTTCTTTTAATAAAATTACGTAAAAAATAATAATGGTGCTGTACCAATATAAGACGTATGGACAAGTATTGAATTAAAGTATTACGTCCGAATCACGTCATACAAAGTGTTTTACATAAGGTACCATCATCTATGGGAGATAATTTCTCAGAGAAAACTGGGTGAAAGTATATTTTATTATTGGTGCGAGATTACGTTTAGATGTAACGTCACTTTTACTCCAGTTTTCAATTCTGATTCATTACAAAAAAAATGGCGAATGTTACGAAAGTCGGCAACAATAGCAATGAAAATTATTATATTAATATAATAACTATATTTGAAGTTTCCGTTTGAAATTACTGCAATACTTTTAGTATAGTTACTATTTCTCTACGATAATTTTATTTTGGAACTTCAAAGCAAAAATTTGAAAGTCATCAATAACGTATACTTTAGTTTCAAAATTAATAGTTATAATTCACTTTCTTGACTATTACGTAGTTTTTTATTCATCAACTTCAGATACAAGGAAAAAGAAAAAAGAGTGTAACTTTATTAATAGATAAATAAATAAAAAGGGTAAAATCAAATTATCATTACAAATAATATCATTTTACATAGATATTTAGTGACCACTAATTTTTCTCTTACTGTCATCATTAATTCGACATTCGAAAGAAGAAGACGACACGATTTAACTTACTAATCTTTCGCTTAACGATATTTAAACGTTAAGCAGTTACTTCTATTACACTGGATAATTTAACAAATGGTCAATCTATTAAACATACCATTTATACATATAATAAATGTACATGGTGTTTAACGACAGATCATATACGAGTAAATGCATAATGAAAGTGCTAGCAAAAAATAATTAAATTGAAAAAGGGAATTAAGGCTCAGTAAAAGTACGCATTAATCCTTAGGGGGCTTTAAGTGTAGCGTTTTGGTTAACTTTGATGTAACCGGTAAAGTTTTTGCCGTTAATTGACCGTATATATTTGCCATTTGTAGGTTCACCATTGTTTAGGAGATCAAGGCTACCTGCTAAGGGTAAAATATGAAAGTACGGGATGAGGACAGACAGTTTTTTTTTTGAAATGTTAGGCCTGCAATTGTTCTAAAAATATCCGTTAGTAACTTTCGTCTTTTCCCAAAAGATGCTTTAGTGCGATCTTTTATAAATTCTTGAGGCTTGACGTTCAAAAACTCTATTATTTTTCTCGGCTTTGTTTTGAAAGGTGCATTCGTAATCTTTATTAGAGTGTAAAATAAATTGCATATCCAAGAAATTAAAACCAAATGAGAAGTCAAGGATTTTTAGGTTAAATTTTGATTTCACTTTTCTTCAATTATTTTTACTTTGCACAATATTTATGTACTAGAATATGATTGCAATATAAAAGTGCAAGAAGAAAGATTATTATCATTAAGGTTTAATTTTGTTGGAAACTTGTCTTTAAGTCGAACCTCGGTAAGTCGAAAACCTCCAAAACTCGAAAAAAAAGTTTTGTTTCCTTCCCTTAAGTCCCCAAAACCTCCATTACTCGAAACAATCAGTTAGTCCTTACAAGCCATTTTGGTACATATTTTCCCCGTATGACAAGAAAAAATAAATTGGACATCTGTATCTTGAACAAAGCATTTTTTTTATTTTACAACCTTTACAACTCGATTACAGCAACTTTAACATTTTAAGGATGTTTTGAAATCATGCTGCTTTATTATAAATAAAAATATGTTTGTTACCTCTGTTAACTTGTGTTTCCGTTTATTTTACCTGTAACTCACTCTGTATTTAAGAATGATGAGAAACAATTCTTGACTAAGTAAATTTAAATTTGCATTATACGTTAAATACTGTAAGAAAGATTTAGTCTATTTTAATCGATTTCCTTAATGAAAAATAATTCAAGAAATAGTTTTGTGCTAGTGTTCATGCAAATGGATGAAAGAAAGCGTAGCGACGCGTATCACGGCGTATATGCAGTACGAAAGACATCAACGTGGTCGCGTGCGTGCTGGGACTTCGAGAGATATTTTCCTGAATATAGCTCACTTCAAAACAAATGAGCGTTATTATCTATAAATTAAAGCTGTTTCAAGAATCTAAGGTAAATTATCGTTCACGCTATGCAATTTAGTGAAATAAATAAATAAATATAATGAAATTGTAATATAACATAACAAATGAAATCGAATAATTGAAATTTATATTTTATGTTAATTTTTGTTCACAGGAATGTTTATTAAAATACATGATTATTACTTACTTTCATAGTTTAACATTATTGTATTGTTTTTCGTTAACTTAAAATTCCGCAAAATAAAATTGTCGAAAAAATTCAACCTTTGAACAAGTAATTAATTATTTATAATAATAATTCAACTTACGACCATCCAATTCCTCCTCGTAGTCCGAGAAGCTTTTTTCATCATCCTTGATTGGCTGGTTGTCCGGCTTTTGGTAGAATCTCTCCGATTTAATGTACATTTGTAGGAACATAACACCAAATTTATAAAAATACGGACGATGCAGTTTTTTTTATATTTTATTTCAGTCCAGTTACGCAAAAAGAAATATAAAGAACGTGTTCTTAAAACAAATAAAATATAATCAATGCACAATTAAATAAAAACGAAAAACAATAGTAAGAAGTCACACAAACAATTATTTAGTTCCAAGCACGATAAACATAACCTTGAATATCCTTAAAACACAATTGCAACTGTTCAATAATAACACGGCAAGTATGAGTCTGTATATAGAGGTATATACAATGAAGAACGCAAGTACCGAAAGCGCGTGTATTAAAAATACTAAAGTAGAAATACACAGTACACCTCACAGATGTCAACTACGCAC
Organism: Nymphalis io; assembly: GCF_905147045.1. Taxonomy (NCBI): domain Eukaryota; kingdom Metazoa; phylum Arthropoda; class Insecta; order Lepidoptera; family Nymphalidae; genus Nymphalis; species Nymphalis io. Next base: position 3,427,720 of record NC_065902.1, on the reverse strand, counting down.
AAGAAGGAGACGCGCGCCCGAGTCGACGAGCGCCCGCGCACTGCCCGACCCCGGTTATCAGACAAAAAAACTCAGGTAGTGCCTACCGCCTCCGCCCGTTAACGGCAAATTGATTTTAATTCTCTTTAAGATTTTTGGAGGTGTCATTTTTGGTATTGTTTTTTTTAATACCACGTGGTGTTTTGAGATCGGTTTCGTGTGTAATTTCTTATTTTTATATTATTTATTTATCAATAATAAGTATATTTATTGAGTTCGCTCAATGTGCTGTGTTAATAATTGTAATACGATTTTAATAGGATTAAAAAATACTATAAAAAATATCTCCTATTAAATTGAATTATACAGTTTAATCTTAAACTAGATAAAATTAACTTTCATAATTAATTTATAAAATAATGGGTGGTATTTAATAAAGAATTGTTTTTATGTGTTGTAACGTAAGAACTTTTTATACGTACATAACTCCAACAAGGAATATGACTCATGCTCTTAATTTTGGGTGAAGCGTAGAATGTCTTTCAATACCATTTTTTTTTAATTTTGTGTCACGAAATATTTATTGAAGTAGAAATATCTGTGAAAATCTATATCTCGTTAATATGTCATTGATCTTAGAAAAAATGTTCTTGGGATACAAATAAAAATAACGTTATTTCAGGGCATCAAATCTATACAATTAATTTAAAATTAGAATGAAATTCAATAAATCACTATTCAAAATCAAAATTAATTTAATATTTTCGCAGGTAGAATTACTTTCAGATGTTAGAGTTAACATATCATAAATTATATTGTTCGATGTTGTATGAATAGAAATGTTTACGATAGAATTCGATTGATTTAAAATATTTATTAAAATTAAATTAAATCGATCGATTAAAATTTATCATATGCTATTATATATTCTTATGTTCATCTTTGTTTAATAAATAAAATTAATTCAATAATAATTAAATATAAAATGAATAAATAATAATCAATATTCATGTGGCAAGCATTTAACAGTTATGGCTGAGCCAATGGCATCGTTTGAATTTAATTAAAGTGTCCAATGAAAATTATACTATATTTGTTAGTTGGATGAGAGTTTGTTACATTAATTATCTCGCCATGGGTGTACTGCAGGCGATCATGTTAAGATTAGTTATCTAAATTAGGGATCGAAGACACCTGCGCGACACAATCTATGCGCTCATATGTGCAATCATAAAGCCACAGTACAGGGATTTAGTAGTTGTTTTTTCATAACCATATAGTATTAGTACCAGCTGGCAGCTGGCAGCGGTTGGAGATTAAGAGCTGAAAATCGAGCTCAGTGGCGTGCCATTGGAGAGACCTATGTCCAGCAGTGGACGCGAAAAGGGTGACGATGATGATGATGATGATGATAGTATTATTTATTTTAATGAAGTTTAGAAATTAAAAAAGTAACTCTCGTTAGAAGCAATAATGTAAACATCGACAGTGTTCCTTAAGCTGCTTTAGTTGTGCTTAAAATTTACTTAAAAAATTTACTAAATCCTTCTATACAATTATTACAAATTATACTTTAACTCAAAACGACTTACTTATTAATGTATAATGATATTAATTGTTTTGGGAATAAATAAAAACTATATGTCCATATTCAGTCACGGACACAGCAGTATATAGGTTTCGAGAGTTCTCCCCCACAGATGTGGCTCGCTCCGAACAAGCTACGCCTAAAAAAAATTTCTGGAATGATAATGCACACAATTAGTCATGATAAAACTTGTTTTCTTGATGCTATCTCGACTCCAGCCCTCATTATCAATGACAATAAGCTCATTAGGCTCCTAATTACACACCTAATGGTTTTTGCTAACTTTTGAACGGAACAAGCTACGTGAAAACGGATGAGTGCAATCGATCGGGCGTGTGCCGAAACCCCCAACTAGACACCAAACTTTTTTTTTAGGCGTAGCTTGCTCGAAGCGAGCCACATCTGTGGGGGAGAACTCTCGAAACCTATCTACTCACAGCGTCTTTTATAATTATGTATAAGTGAGATTGACGCGACGCGACACGCTGGGTTCCGTAATGAGGATACTTCAAAAAATTTAAAATTACTAAGTTTTCTTTGTAATAACAAACATATATGAACAGTTTTAATAGAGTTAGCATAAACAAGTAGTTTATTATCGTACCACTGTCGGGCAAAGGTCGGGGCTTCTATTAATTAGAGAGTTTCGAGTCTATCGCGCTGCAGGTAGGCGGTTATTTAATTATGCTACACAGTTTTCATCTTTGGTAAATATTTTCATGTACATATCAAATATTAATTGGTAGGGCTTTGTGCAAGTCCATTTGGGCTGTTACCCACTCATCACATACTCTACCGCCAATGTTTGTGGGCGTGACCACCTACCTTAATTGTCCGTCAGTACATAAGACATACGAGATGGCCCATTGGTAAGAACGCGTGAATCTTAACCGATGAACGTGGGTTCAAACCCGGGCAAGCACCTCTGAATTTACATGTGCTTAATTTCTGTTTATAATTCATCTCGTGCTTTTCGGTGAAGGAAAACATCGTGAGGAAACCTGCATGTGTCTAATTTCATCGAAATTCTGCCACATCTGTATTCTACCAACCCGCACTGAAGCAGCGTGGTGGAATAAGCTCCAAACCTTCTCCTCAAAAAAGCGAGAGGAGGCCTTAGCCCAGCAGTGGGACATTTACAGGCTGTTACTGTTACTGTTACTGTACATAAGACATAAAAAAACAATAGACTATAAACAATAAATGTATTATATACGCCATGAAATACAATACGCAGTTTTAGCAATGTTAATAAAACTTAATGCCTTAAAAGGGTAGCGTAATAATGTAAAAAAAATAAAAGAAAAATATTATGTCTAAAAAATAATGTGATTATCATACAGGATAGTAATTATTAATATAATATCAATTCCACTAATAAATTTGAAAAGAAATAATGAAATGATAGAATGCCATTTGAATAATCTGTGAATAACATAAGCACGCGGCTACCGCGTTACTGATTTTACAACATCTCAATATGGCCGTCCGATTGTTGTCGGACTTACAAATGCGTAGGCGCATAATATGAATCGACGCGGAAAAATGTTCGAATTTTGAAATATTACCTTTCGACTGCGTTTTTGGTCAAAACATCCTTTGCAATGAAACCGGTTTGATTTATATCAATAATGTTCTTTTTGGCCATGTATTGTTAAAAATATTCTTACAGAATTCCATACATCTAACGGTTGCTTGGATTTTTTGGCAAAATACCTAATTTTTTTTTGTTATAGTGATACTCGTAGTATCTTGTGTATTGTTTCATAATTTTGTATGTCTATTAATATATTTTATACACTAGGAAGGCAGACGAGCACATGGGCCACCTGATGGTAAGTGGTCACCAACGCCCATAGATATTGGCATTGTCTGTTGCCTTTTCGGTAGTTACTTTATACCTATCATTGTTATTCAATCATCGATCGATCGTTATATTTAAAGGATATATAAGGTATATAAGATCAACCCACTGTTCCATAGATTTCTTTAATGGCTTGTCAAAATGAGACAGTCCATACTTAACACTGTTTATTTACACAAAAAGTTTTCATGTGTTGAAGTGTTCACGACGGTTGTTTAACACAAATAGATATATATTAGAAACCTTTAATGAATACTTATAAATATATTGCCATTTTATTGATACGTTTTTGTAATTAAATCAGAAAATAAGAATTTACATATTTACTGTACATATATGTACTGATTTCTAAAACGAAATAAAATAGCATATAAATATATAAATTATGTAATATTCTATTAATACATTTATTACATACAGTACAATACTACAGACTAAATAAACTAGAACAAAAAATGTAATCAGTAAGTGCGGGAATACCAAATTGCTGCAACGTAGTCAACGTATTAGAAAAAAATTACCATTCTTCTATTTTTGTTAGCCGAGATGACCTAGTGTTTGGAACACGTGAATCGTAATAGCGGGCTTAATTCCAGTTACCACTGAATTGTCGTGTGCTTAATATGTGTTTAATATTTCATCTCGTGCTCCGCGGTTAAAGGAAAACATCGTGAGGAAACCTGCATGTGTCAAATTTCACTGAAATCGTGTCACCACCTACCAGCAATAGAGTAGCGTGGTGTAATAAGCTCCAAAACTACTCAATAGGAGGCCTTAGCGCAGCCGTTACCAAATAGCTCTGCACTATGTGATAGTTAAGAAAATATATTGCTTTTACACAAGACGACTTTAGTCGCTCAACTTACGTTAAATCTAAAAAGATTTGTATTTTCTGAAAACGATTCAATAATAAGCCACCATTTAATAATAATAATAATAATAATATAATATCCTGGGACATTCTTCACACACGGCCATCTAATCCCAAATTAAGCTTGTATAAAGCTGTGCTATGGAAACCTGATAACTGATACCTACTTTACTGATACATATGCCGTAACAGCCTGTGAATGTCCCACTGCTGGGCTAAAGGCCTCCTCTCTTCTTTTTGAGGAGAAGGTTTGAAGCCTATTCCACCACGCTGCTCCAATGCGGGTTGGTAGAATTCACATGTGGCAGAATTTCAGAGAAATTAGACACATGCAGGTTTCCTCACGATGTTTTCCTTCACCGTAAAGCACGAGATGAATTATAATCACAAATTAAGCACATGAAAATTCAGTGGTGCTTGCCCGGGTTTGAACCCACGATCATCGGTTAAGATTCACGCGTTCTTACCACAGGGCCATCTCGGTTTTACTGATACATATACCTACTTTTCTTTTGTAAATACATACTTATATAGATAATTACAACCAGACTCAGGACAAACAGACATGTCCATGCACCCAAATGTCTGTCCTGGGTGGGAATCGAACCCACTACCAATCACGCCAACCGGCTCGTCATTTAATATTTACTGATACACCATTTTTTATTAAAATCGATTTGACTCATCTAAACCTCGCTGGGATTACACGTTTTAAGTCAAAATTATATAACCAACAATTTTAAGAAAAAGAATAAATTACCATTAACGAAAATGTATTAAAAAAAAAAGTTTTAATTAAAAAAAGTAATATTATACATATAATTTAAAACAGGCTTTATCTTTCAGGGTTTGATTAAGGATACAAAAGTGTCAAAACATCAAGAATGACTTATGTCCGTCTATGTATGTGTCAAAATAATATAAAATTTGACATATTGTTCTCATTAGGGTGTACCCGACCGTGTCATTCATAAGCGGCTCGGTGTTCGAAATAAGAATGATAAAAACAAAATTTCATGTGCGAGATTAAGGTCGATCGTCTACCGCATCTTCTGAGCAGTGAAATTCGTGAAGATGTTTAAAGAAAAATCGTACGAAACCGCGGGCTGAAACTAGTACGTAATTTCTTGATTAATAAGCTTACCCAAATCTTTAAAGACAGACACTCAAACAGACTATCGTATTTATAATTTTAGTATAGATATTTAGTATCGCGCGGAAACCACGGAACGCAGCACCACGCAGAGCAGCTAGTATCAAATATTTATTTAACATATTATATAAATTTACATTATAGCATGATAACAGCGGAGAAAAGTAAACACTCCAACGTGGAGTAACTAAAACGTAAGTTATAGCTCAATGCAGCACTTGCGAATTGATGGATTGATAGATTTAAAAGCTTCTTGTAAAACCAAAGGCAAAATATAAACTGCCAAGTGTACCAGTCGCGTGGTTTCGTGAGTTTTTTTTCCGTGAATGTAATGACGTAATATAATATTGATGTTTGCTGTAAATATTCAATTCTCAATTAATCTCTTTTCTCATTTTGTATGCACATATAAACGATATTATGTTATTTAGTCGCAATATAGAATATATTTTTGTTATTCCCACTGAATGGTATTATTATTTTTTTAATGAATCGCAACTTTTTATTTATTTTATATAACTAAGTAAGTGGTCACTGTCGCCTAACGATGGCACTGTAAGGAATATTACCTTTTCTTTACATAGTAAATGCGCCGCCATGCTTGGGAACTAAGATGTTATGTCACTTGTGCCTGTAGTTTCACTGAACTGACTCAACCTTTAAACCGAAATACAACAGTACTCACTATTGCTGTTTAGCGGTAGAAGTGATGCTCAGTGGTAATTTTATTAATGTAGCCAATCTACTGGGAGTAAACCTTATTTACAATATAAAGAATCAAAGCTTAAATCTGTGTATACTTATAAGTATAACATAGTCCTAATAAGATAATAAAATATATATATTTTTGTCCTTTATAATGTAACGTTGTGTATTGTAGCTCTGTTTCGCTCTAATGTAAAAATTTTAATCCCTTATAAGTTAAATCTTCTCGAAGACAACGTTGAAAGTGTATATTTTACAAGGAAATTGGATCCGATTGTCTCAAAGGCAAACGCTTAAGGTACGACAAGGTGTTAGGCGAAAGATAAACTACCAAACATAATTGTTAGTGTTGCAAGAGCAATGCTCTTGTTATGGCGAGGACATGTATCTTGTATTTAATCTTGCGTATATTGAGTCTAATAATTCAATATATTAATTTTTTTATACCGTTCAGATGATGTTTGAAAATACTCATTTATTACAAAGATAAAAGTTTGTTATCATTATTTTTACGGACCCATGTAAAGTTTTTCGATTAGAGTAAACTTTCTTATAAAAATTAGTTTAACGTAAGTTTCAAGAAGACAAATAGAAAAAGAGAGAGGGAGAGAGAGAGAAAGTTAATATTATATGCATATTTAATTCATTATGAGATATAGTTAGTTTTGTGAATATGGCGTTTGCACCATGCTACTGGTGCTACTTTACAAGCAATCCGTCGGCAATTTTATATGTTTGAAGCGTGTCAAGCCGCTGATGCTGCAAAATAGCTGCGATTATCGCTGAAGTTTATGGTTTACGTTTTTATTTAAATTTACTTATAGGCGACGACAAAACAACTACCATTCGAAGCAGTAGTGAACAGTTGCTGGCGAGCAGGTAGCAACTGCAGCATTTTTTACAGGCTAGATGCTGCCTCTTGCAATCAAAGCCAGCGACAGGCGACACTGACGCCGGGCGTGTTAAAACACCATAAGCTATTATTATATATATTCTTATTATTTACAATATCAATATTATGTAACAAGTAACGACGATAAATACCTTCGAATTAAAACAATTGACCCATTTCATAACATAACATTTCATCGTAATTATATTATTTTAACAATATCAATCAACGTTTTAATATCAATGTTAGTTCACAACGACCAGTAATTTCAATTATTACGCAAGATTTCTACTAAAAGCAAATCCGATACACAGAAGACTTTGCATAAAACTTATCCGAGTACATTAAACACTTAAGTGGGTGGTATTAATATCACGGGTAAAGACGGAGGTATGCGATTAGTGTATCGTATTATGGAACGATTAGCATCGAGAAGGACGGCGTGGGCTGGGTGCGGTACGAAACCCGTTTAACAGGACTACTCCCTTCTGATTGCGTGGCGGAAGAAAAGTGGACCTGACTCGTCTCTGAGACCTAACTCATAGTTACGAGCTACTTGGTCATCAGAGCTTGGTTTATAGACACCGACTCGATATCTAAATCAAATATATTTTTCTATAACATAAATTTAATCTTCATATAATCCGTAATAAAGTTCGTCAATATTTTCAATAAAGTATGTAAAGAGATTGGCGCTGATAAATTTGGATCAAAGTAACTAAAACAATTCGTTTAGAACATTTTAAATATTCTATTTATAGGCTTATCATTCGAGCAATGTTTTGATACCGTACTGATAAGTAAACCTTTTATAATAATAAAATAACCCTTTATTTAACTGTAGAGATTTTCTTAGAGTTTATTCAGATTAAACGGATTTCATCTTCTTACTCGATATTATCTGATATTATATAAACATGTTTTTTTTTTATAAAACTAGGCTTATAAATTAAGTAGCATTTAATTATATTACGTATTTACACTTATAAAACGAGCGAAGATCGTAAAGATAAGAGTATAAGTCGATTTATTGAACAATTTAGCGTAGACAAGTTACTTTTGAATATTAAGATATTCTCGAAACTTGATTTACCTGAAACAAGGAAAACATGACGTTATTAATTTTTACTAGCAGAAAAAATAAAGCAAATTAAAGCAAAATACAAACACTTGAAAATTAACACTGGGCGAGCTCAAAGATGTAAACGGGTAATAAATAAAGGTGTGTCCTTATGACGTCACAATTATTATTTAATTTTTAATTCTATAGATACGATATTACATAGTACATATGTATATTAAAATCGATTATAAAACTTCACATTAACACTTGAAAACATTTATCAATTCGTTACATTATTTTATTTGAAACGTCTGTAATTATCCGTTTCCTTTGACGGAGTCAATTTGGCAATTAAGGCGTTTTAAGGCATTATAAAGGTTAGGAATCCGCTCTCGTGTGACGGTTTTCCGATCTATAAATGGTAAATAATTCATCGTTCAAGCGACTAGTTCAGCGCCCCGAATTCACACGAGCACGATGAAGGTTACAACATACTTATTAAATATACACCATTAAAAATACTATTTAGTATTTTTAGCCCACTTAAAAGAAAGAGGTCATGAACAAGAAAGGAATGAGGCCTTCAACATTATATAATTTGCGTGATTCTTGAAATCTTCAACGATTGCAAACCGATCTTAATTACTATTTTATTTTTGGTTTTGTACCCCGAGGATGAATTTTTAGGAATTGGCGATGCAAGGAATATTAACTATTCCTTTCAACCTCAATGCGCCACTTATCTTAGGAACTAAGATGTTATGTCCCTTGTGTCTGTAGTTAGATAGCCTCATACATCCTTCAAACTGGAACGAAAAGATACCGTATTGCTGCTAAGCGGTAGAATTTCTGATGAGTGGGTGTCCAGGCGGGCTTGCACAAAGCCTAGCACGTAATAAAATGTATGTTTGCATGTAAATAAAAAACAGAAAACAAAGCTAGGGGCTCGCCAATTATATCTAAGATGATTCTAAGTTATTGCTCAAATAACGATTTTTAATTGTAACATATATAGTTGTATGTATTTTTTAAAATATTGTTGTTTTATTTGTATACTATTTTTATCATGTAACACATATCTCTAGCTATATTGATTATTATTGATGATAAATTTCGTTAATATTTTTCAACGTAAACTCGTTTATGATTATTTATTAATCATTAAGAAATATCTTTCTTTTCCTTAAATAAATTCCTAGACATTGCTTAACGAACGACTTCTAGTTAACGGCAATAACTCAGCAAGCGTTAGCTAAGAAACTGCCAGGATTGGTAATTTTCGTAGATTTATGTAGTATAAATCTTTTAAAATAATACGAGAGTAACATTCCATAGACATCCCACTGCTGGACATAGTCATATTTCCTCCAGTTTGGATCTATCCTCACTGCGGATTGCCGGATGGTCATGTGTTGCAAATTAATCCAGCACATGCAGAGTGCATGAGACTCCCCTCCGTTAAGCACGCAATGAATATTAAATACTTATTAAGCTTAAGGTCACCTAGGTTTGAACATGCGATCTTCGTTTAAGATTCACGTATCCTATTTAGTGGGTCATATATCGAATGACAAAATTATATAAAAAAAGCTATATTTGGTATGAAAGTTCTGCATTAGCATTTGTATAAACAGATTAGCAGATTAGCGAAGTATAAATGACATGCAAACAAAATATCTCTTTGTATACATGTTTATACCTGATTTTAGTATTATAAATCGAAATACGTGGGCAATAAATTATATAAACCTCTACAATATTTATTGAGACAAACGTTTTCTTTTTTCTAATAAAACTGTCGGGCGAAACTTATATAAAAGTTTAGAAGAATGAATAAATTCCGCTGAATTAAAATATATATTATATTAAGCTAACTTTTATTATGATTTCATTCTAGTTGAATTTATTCAATAGACTATTTATATATGTATATAGATAATTGAAATAAGAGCATAGCCTATAAGTAATACCGGTTTTTTACGGTACTGACGAATGTGACGGCTAAATAATTTTAACCAACGTTTTAATTGCAATATTAATAGTGTTATTGTATAACATTGGTTATATATGGTATTAATATTGGTAGGATCCGGTAAAATTATCGGTCACGACACATTTATCGGATGTTCCGACGCGATTAAACTATCGGACCGGGAACTATTAGCATACAGTTTTGTATTGCGCCATCGATAAAAGTGCCAGGCACTCGACTAAGTACAAGATCGTTGGTACGTAATGTGAACCAGCTCACACACCATGGGATCCATTAGTGGCGATCACTGTGGTGAGATAATCAAAGGTCAGGTTTAGGGAATCGAATTGGAATTTGACCTTTCTCTCGCGGCTGGGTTAAGTGCTTCTGTTGGACTCGCTTATAAAACATGACGTTAAGATAACGACCGGTATTTATTTGTATTTTTTATGATGTTTTAATTTTATTGAGACCCACTCGTGAACTCGATAACGAATAATTTCTCAATGTTCATTCTTAATTTAAAAAGGGTCACAGATAAAAAGCGCTAGTTTGTTTTTATTTAAAAAGGTTTTATTTTGTTAATAAAACCTTTTATGTTGTTAAACGTAATATTAGTTTAATAAAATAATTTTGTTGAATATTATAAAGAATCAAAATAATTATAACATTTATTAGCCATTTCACTCAAATGGCTTTCTGGCCGATTTCGGCCATGGCGGCCATTCTAAAGGGAAACTGGGTGACGTGCTAACCCTGCGGTGTTACAGATGTCCATGAGTGGTGGTAGTCACTATCAGGTGAGTCTCTTACCCGTTTGCCATATATGTATCCCTATTACTTAAAAGAAGAATATCCAAGTGCACAGTACATATATATAGTGCGCAAAAATAAGTGCACTCTCACACTTTGTTTCATTCACTCTCATAACCCTATTGGCAACTCCGATATGACCGACAAAAGTTCAGGCGCTGAACCAATTGCACTATGTGCTTCCGTAGGAGTGTAATCACTTTCAACTTATACGCTCCGGGTTGCTACTGAGAAATATACAATGTAATACATTTTTCAACATTTAAATAACACATTAGAACGGAAATTACTTACATCATCTGGAGCAGAATACGCACTTGGCTTGTATGAAAAAAAAATGAATGAAATCGATCAAAAAAATCTAAGCCATTCATTGTATAGAATTATACAAGACATTCTTATGAACAAATATTAATAACAAAAAGTACCGAGTGAATTTTAATTACTTCCTCGTTATTTTTGAAACCTGTTTAATTGACATTTGCATTTAACGAATTTAATGTGCTATTTCCATATCGTAATAGTCACTTTGAATTTTTCGTATAGAAAAAAAAAAACCATTAAAACCATTAAACACACAAGAAACAATAAAGAAATAATTAAGTAAAAATATGTTTTACTCATAAAAAGTCACGATCTATATGATATTATCAAGTAATAAGTAATGATAGAATAATAAACAAATTGACTTTTAATTGATTGGTAAACTGGTTTGTTTCGGTTTTAGTCACTGTATATATCACACTTCAACGAACACAAAAACGTCTTTAATCCAATTTATCTATACTTAAGTCAAAATGAAGAGTTATTTTACATCTTAATTCTCCTTAATAATTAATTACATTTTCATTACCCGTAAAATTATTTTCTTGCGGCTCGTAATTACTGATCCATCTATATGCAGCTGTTATTACAGTTAACCTGGACTAGACTCGACGCTTATAATCAGTATAACATTTAATACTCATACTCGGTAATGTCTTAAGGCTCCTATCCACGTGCAAGCAAAACCGTAACCTCGGTTTCGATGGCCCGCCGGTAAAACTCGCCGGTGGATCATCGTAACACCGCGGTCTTTCGGTTTTATTTAATGACGGGCCGGGCTCACGGGTCATCAAGATAAAGACTACGCAGATAAGTTGCTTCAATAAGGTCCACGGTACTACGTTTCGGTTCGTCCATTTATCAGGAACGACGAGGCACGAATAAAACCGTAATCTTTACCGCAAACCGTGACTCGGTCGTCAATAAGGGCTTTTAAAAGAGTCAAAAAAAGTATGACAAGTAGTTTTAAGGGCTTAAAAAGAACCACTTTAATTTCAAAACTGTGTATTATATATCAAAAACTAAAAAATATAAACATAATAGATAACTTTATATATTGCATAATTTAGCATAATTAAAGAGGCAACTACAAGTTTTACGAAGTCGTTTACGATTATGTTAATTCATTGCAGCTATTTGCACACGCGTGGCCGGTGATAGTTTGACAATTCAGTATCGATCCCAATTCAATACATTCTAACATAAATATGGCTCGTAAATATACATCAAAAATGAATTAACCGTAACGTTCGGATATGCTAAGTAAATGACTCAATATGCCTTGCGCAAAATTAAGAAACCTGTGAAAATTATTAACAAATATTAGTATAGATTAGAAGAATATTTTACTGAAACGAAAACTAGAATTTATTCATTAAACACTATTGCGATTGCAATCGTTAATATGAATTTGCATTCAGCATGTTTCGAACGAGAAATGTTTACGATTTAATGTTTCGATATAATTAAGCTTTTTAACCATAACCTGAATATGTTGTCAGAATAGTACTTAACGTAACATAACATAAACTTGGAAACTTGATTTAAATGTTACCTAGAAATACCCGTAAAAATAAAGTAAATCCAAATACTAAAAAAGGGTACACCAAAGGGCGGACGGACTTATAACTCAAGTTATTGGTGAATATTTTTCCGTCCATTGATAAAAAAAAACCATATGTGTACATAATAGAGATATTGACGATATAAAATTGCATTGAAATCCATTAATAGTTTCATAAAAGAATGGTTAATATTTCTCACGGTGCTAATGTCTATGGGCGATCAGTTACGGTCCATCTGTGGCCCATCTGCACGTCTACCTACCGATTTATAATAAAAAAAACATTTATTATATATTGGTTTAACGCTGTATATAAAAGATATTAATGCTATTACGGATTACTCCTAATCGGTACTTGTTATTCAAAGGCTTGAGGTAAGTAGTGTCATGTCTAGGCATTGTCCACGTCTCTCATAACGAGCTTGACGCGTCGACCCGCGCCCACGCTCAACACGCTCCGATATTCGTCGCTACACGCCAACTGTCGCCTCTGACCATGCACCGACATGCTGAGTGTGAATGATAAATTGTGTATAACTTAGAAATTACTCAACTAATGTTTGTTTGAAAATAACACAGCATTTAATATATCGCCAAATAATATTGTGAAAGATGACGTAGAATCTCATAGTTTTTTTTTTGATAGAGATAATCAATTACGATCAAATAGCCTGTCTGTTAGTTTTTGCCATTAATAATAATAAACAAAATATTATTAATGAATCCTCTAGTGTACAAAAACCATCAAAAAATTGACAAATTTTATGAATGTATACGAGTTCAAATTTTTTCGCTTATTTACTCTTAAATGTGTTGAAATTGAATTTTAAATTATTACCTTTTAAATTATATGTTATAACAAATAACCGTATAAACTTTAGTTACTAATTTAAGTGTGTATATTTGGTAATTATTATTTTTATTATCTTTAATATTTATTCTTTTGTAAGTAAAATGCTGGGTAAGAATGTAATTCTTTTATGCCAGTATTCCTTTGCATGATTAAAACAATAAAAAATAATAATAACATTTATATGAAGTATATATACTTCATATAATTCAAGTATATATACTTTATATAATTCATATGTATGTTACACATAAAATATATTTATATTTTTCTGGGAGTAATCAAAACCCATATTTACGTATCGAACTTAAATACGAAAAAGCTACGAGTATAACAGACCGTTTCGAGCCATAATTTCACAAAAAAAAAAAACCAACAAACGCTCTTTCTACAGGAGAGCCGTGTTTTAAAAAATACATTTTTCGTTCTGATTCAAAATAATTTGTGTTTCAAATCGTTTACTTGAAAGCAATATTCGAACAATCCGAACCGATTTGCAAACAAACGACTGAGTGTATGTTTGTGAGATAAAAAGCTACTTATCTCGTTTATGCTTCTGCTTCAAGCGTAATGATGGGATGTTGTCAAATATTTTAAGTTAAACTACAGTCACACTTCTTAAAAATATTTTTATTGTACATTTTATTTTGTGCCAATTTATCCCGGTATGTTAACACGTCATACAAGACTCTCCTCGCTGGTAATTTCAGACTTTGTTCATGTAATCTCAAAAATGCATATTCATGTAAATCATAATCATCCTTCATCTTTATAAACATCCTTTGACCTTTTTAAAATTAGAAATACCGTCATAATCAAAGAACGAAATTATTATACCATCTTAATAGAACGCGCAATATCGAATAGGAATAAATATACCATTTTTAAACATCCAAGTTAAATAAATATTAAGGATTTAATACTATATCGATTACTGCCAATGTATTTATCTGTATCTGAATTATGGAAAACGATCAGGCTGATTCACCTAGTGACGTCACGCTGCACGGGGCAAATGTCGCGGCCCACGTGCAAGCGCGACACGCGCCATCGCCAACCGCCAACTAACATTCCAAATACGAACCGTGTAGGAAACCAACATGGCTGTATCGACGTAATTCTTAACTACATTTTCACTGAGAACTCTTCTATGTTCAAAAAGTTATTTAAACAAAAAAACTTGTAGTATAATATTTACTGATATTTTTCGTAACGTCTTCTCCTTTTGAATGTCAAAGAAAGAGCGAAATCAATGATTACTTAACAGCCGCTAAGCAACGTTAAGTCGTTAATAATTATGACAATTTACATTAAAAAATGCGCGAAATTTTGTTTTAAATAAATAATAAAAAAAACATATTTTAAAATTCATATTTCGTTTTACTTTTGTTTTTTTTTAATGTATCAATTAGTCATGGCCAACAGAGATACGTCAAGAACGCCTCCGAGTGGACTTCTGTTATTTATTATAGTAGCTAATAAATAATTATATATATACTCAGATAATTAAACATTTTATTTACGTAAATATATTTGGATTTCAATTATTTTTCTTAACTAACCATTTTAAATGTATTAAAATAAAACTTTAACTTTAATAACTTAAAATCAACATATACTTCTATACTACATTCGTAGGCTTTTGAAAGCATATTTGAATCAGTCATCGTGAAAGAATAATTTAAATTTAAGATACAACCGATTCGGAATGTACATTCTACTGAGAAAAACTTGCAAGAAATTCCGTGTTTACTCTTTTTCGACAATTAAATACAATTGAGTTATTAGTCAACATGGAAATTATCGAATGCAAAATCCACGACTTTTTATCATCTATATATTTAATATGCGAATATAATCTTTTATAAATTTTATTGTAAGGAGCCTTACGTCCTGCGAGCATTTGTTTTGTTGTCAATGAGTCAACCGTTCGTTTTCGTAACCCGAGAACGGAAACATGTGTCATTTTTGTAATTTGAATAAATATTATGAACTTTAGGAGGATACGTGTGTCGTAAATAAAATTATATTTTTAAAACAAAATAAAATATATAATAGGAAATTATGTGCGACTTTAAAATTCAATGACCATTTTGATTAAGGCAATAAAAATAAATTAAGCGTATATATAATTAAATTATGCTATAAATGTGGTATTAAAAATAAGCTGTCTATCTTAAGATACACTCAAATTTCAGGATTCAAATCAAGGACATTGAAAAAAAAATTTGAGATTTATCCGACTAATTCACATATATTCTGATGAGCACAGTATTGGAAAGTTGAAGTGTTATACATTCTTTTTTTTTTATAGAATAGGAAGGCGGACGAGCATATGGGCCACCTGATGGTAAGTGGTCACCAAACGCCCTTAGCCATTGGCATTGTAAGAAATGTTAACCGTCGCTTACATCACAAATGCGCCACCAACCTTGGGAACTAAGATGTTATGTCCTTTGTGCCTGTAATTACACTGACTCACTCGCCCTTCAAACCGGAACACAATAATACCAAGTACTGTTGTTTTGCGGTAGAATATCTGATGAGTGGGTGATACCTAGTCAGACGAGCTTGCACAAAGCTCTACCACCAGTAAATTTTTTCAAAAAAATTCACCCGCAGAAAGCATTTAAAGCCGAAGATCCTGCGTATGATCTACCTCCGATCGCGTCAGTTGTTTACCATATAACTAAAGTTGCAGTTGCCGGACATAGAGAAAGTAGCTGCGTTTGCGCATACACTTGTTGACTATATAATATTTCCTATCCTTATCCTTGATAATAGCTACCGTTATGGAAATTCATTCGGGACCATTAAGTTATAAATTATGGACGTTTAATGTATAAACAATAAAAAAATAAAACACTGTATTTCATCCTTCGATCAATAATGTATATTGTACAGACTATCAATGAAAATATTTATATTAATTTTCTAAATGTAGACAAAATCCTTTAACAAACAATCTTAACGCATTTTAATGTATTAAGTTATTAATGTACTCGTACTTATATTTGATAGCTAATTATAAAGTTTAATATCATGATCGGACATGTAAGGAAGTTTATAATATGACCAGCGATTATAAAATAATTATTTAATATACGGTACACGCGGTCAACATATTGTACGTACTTTATTACTAGAACGTGAGCCAGAGGTCTAAAAAGCATTCCTATTATGGATATTTACATTTGTTATTTATATAAGCAATCAAATGTTATCTTATAATGGTATTTACGTAACGTCATTAAAACTGTCCCCATTGCGATTTTGTATAAGCCACTCACTATACCGTCATTTTATATTGTCCCTTGTGACTTTAATTATAATAGTTAACATTCATATATTTTGCATCCCAAAAAAATGTTTCACGCATAGATTAATGAATTTGTTAAGTGGCAATGTCGACTAATAAAAATAATAAAATATATTTTTGCAAAAATATAAAAGACAAATAAAGACAATCATTGAACGATCGGTACAACTACTTAAAATATATTTAAAGAAAACAGTAAAAACAATCTACAACGCATATACATATAATAAGGCAACAAAAGTATTACGGAAGAGTATTAGTATATGAGTATACCATTCAAGCTATTCCCTATACTAGTCTTGGAGTTTATATAATACCACTTACCATCAGGTGGAGTAGAGTCACTTGCCCTCCCAGCGAATATAAAAAAAATATATATGTGCAATTAGTTAATATACACACTTAAAGCTTTAGAAATAACATAGTATGGCCGTTTTGCGTATGAATATCCTGCGAATTTGTGATAACTACAAAAACGGCCAAAAATAATTCCAAGCTGCAAAACACTGCAATTATAAAACTTTATTAAAGTAAATACATTTATTCAAAAAGAAAAACGAAAATAAGGTCGACAATTATTTTACACGTAAGTAACTTGCATAAACATTATTGCATTATTTATAAGGCGGAAACATCATAAGCGACTGGAAAATTGTGACGAAAACATTGCTCGTGACCTTTTCACGTTTTGCTCTTATTTCGTTCGATCTGCCCTCACATATCACCGGACTATAACTTTTAATGTCGGGAGTGATATGACATTTTCACGTACGAAAACAAGTGAACTTTACCTTAGTCTATACGTAATAATATAACTTAAATTACGGCTTAAAACTGTCACTGGAATATCGTTTTAGTTCAGATTCGTAATAAAAGATCACGAATTGATAAATATTTCTTCTGTGTACATATTTGTTATGGTTAATTAAAAAAGTTGATATATACCCTTAGTTCTATAATCACTATTCGTCTAGTGGATGAAATCTCACTATAATCCTAGATGCTATAAGGCTAGATGATGTGAGGAAAATATAATATATACATTTGTATGTTTCGAACATTTTGTTTTTTCGACTAAATTTCCTTTTTTTATTGATAACACTAAAGTTTAGCATACTACCTAACAAAAAAAAAGCTGTTTTGTCTTTGCCTACTTACAAATGGATGATTACTTCGTTTATATTAATGAAGGAAAGCTTTTTATTTGATATTAAATTAGTAACCCCTAGACAGATTTCCGACGAACCATCTAGTGATGTGTAAGTTAATCTATGATATCATTATATTAGCTATTTATAATATGTAACTTGTCAAACCTTTCTAAGTGATTTTTCTTGCCTACTTTATTTGAGATGTTTTTATAATGTGTTTATGTCTAGAGAAGATATTTAATTTACACAGGTAAATAATTATGGAAAAACTAAATTAAAAAACGTTACACTTTTGCGTTGCACTCATTTCGACTTGAAAATTTGACTCGCAGCTTTAAAAAACTTAAGTTTAATAAAGTCTACAAGGAATAATGTCGTATAAAAATCAAATTGAAGATTTCGTCGATATTAAAATCGAAGACGAATGGCATCATCCGAAGATACACATGGGTGTAATGACGTGTCCAAAAAACCATGACATTCGCGTAACAAATATGTCACAGGTCACTGACCCCGAGGGCGTACTCGCAAAATTTGGATATACTAATTGATTTTTATTTAACTATGCAATGTCAAAATGGAGAAGAGGCCTTAGCCCAGCAGTGGGACATTAACAGGCTGTTACTGTATGCAATGTCTGTAACATGAAACTCGCATTGCATATTTGATGGAAGTCGACTGATAAAATAAATATATCTACCAAGAAATACAAAACAGACATTAGTCGATTATAGGTAAAAAAATAATTAAATCCAATATTTAATTTAAACGCCCTAACAGAGAACTATGCCCTAACAGAGAATGGATGCGACTAGCATAGGACTGGGAGACCTGGCGCGCCTGTGAGGAGGCCTATGTCCAGCAGTGGATTAATGTGGGCTGAATATGATGATGATGATGAACAGAGAACACAACTGCTCTGAAATACATCTGACCTGTCAATCATTTATGAATATATTTAAAGCTAAATATTGTAAATATGTCTTAAATCTAGTAATTTGTTTAAACACAATGTGAAGTCATGATAATGCTTAGCACTGGCTGTATATAGTTCAGCCATAACTTTTATTGCAATATAGTAAACCTTTTTTCGATTTAAATAGCAAATAGTTTAAATAGCAAGAACACACTTTACTTGGAATCTATAACGTATGTAGGTGTGCCTACGCTCGGAATTGTTTATACGCTCTGCTTACAAAGTGTATTTACGTACAATACGAAGAATTGTGGAATTTTCGACAGTCACATTTGAGTGCAGTGACGTGTCCCGACGTGGGCCTTGACATTCGCGTGTCAAATGTCACGCGGTCGCCGAACCCGAGCGTGATAGTTCAGAGTTTTTGTTTTGGTCACTCATCGGGCTTCAGGGCTTAAAACAACTTTCAAAATGGAAAGACCGGTATTATATTGTTGAGATGGCTAAATATAGATAAGTAGCTACCTATTTACTGAGTTCACGTTATCTCTAAACGATCTTGCGATTCGATTTTGTAGTTCAAAATAAAGACAGCGTGTTTAATTTTTTCTGTTCATAATTGAATCAATAAATATATATTTTTAATAATTTTATATTATTAGCCTAAGCAAACATAATCAAACGAAAAAAATATATTTTATCAATTTAAAAATAGAACTTACGGATGTTACTTGTAGCGTATCATTTTGGAATATATATGTCTGTACCGAGCTGTAACTTCTAAATATGAAACATTAATATAATATGAACAAATATATAATCTATAAAAATTTACTAACTTCCTCGTCCACTTAAATCTATTCCATAATCATAACGACATAGCAATAAATATAATCATAAATATATTTGTGTAAGTAACAAGTACCCACTAATATAAAATTAGCATTAATTCGTAGGATATAATGCAATGAACTTTATCATAAAGGTGAACTAGTTTTTATTATCGGAGTCATTACAATTTGAATATCAACAGACATTGCGGAGCATGTGCTTATGTAATTAAATTAATATCTCGTTTTATATACCAGTTCTCGTTATGTACACAAAAATTCAGAAATATGTTTGCATTGTCATCTATTGTTAGATATATTTACCATAAAATAAGTATATAACCTCACTTCTATTATGATTTCAATCTTATTTGAAATTGGATGATATTTTTTATAATAATATTACAAATATAAAAATTACAAAATAAAAACAATATTAGTACACATAAATACAGTACAATACAATACATTGATTTTTTTTTTAAAGTTGCTTACGTAAATTACTTTATTATACTATTGTGTATTAATTAAGAATGACGAGTCATATGAAAACATACGTAAAAATACTAATAAATTAGTAAGTACTGGTAAGTGATACCCAACAACAATCTCTTGCTAAACTATTAAACATTACCCAATATTAAACTTCACACCTCTATCTCAGCTCATCTTATAGTATAGTATATCTATAAAACAAATTACAATATACATCATGATGAACCATTATCATAGAACACGTGTATTGAATTGAATAACCTTGCAATGAGTTATATCCTTAAAGGTTATACAGACCTAGAGGAATTGATATTGAGACGTAGGAGCACCACACGTTACGCGGAAACAGGAATCGTTCATAAAAAAAACTATTTTCTTGTTAATTACATCTATATATACAAAATAATAACTATCTGACTGACATATTTTAGGCCTTGGATCGGTTGCAGCGACGTGCGATCCGCATTATTGGCGACGTAAAGGTCACAAACACCCTCGAACCTTTACAATTGCGTCGAGAGATAGCAGCGTTGAGCGCTTTCTATCGACTGTATCACGGCGAGTGCTCTGAGGAATTATTCTCTCTAATTCCTGCTTCCCCCTTCCTTTTTAAGTCCACGCGAGCTGGTTCTCGATGTCACCACCTAACTGTGACATCAATTCCATCGCGCACAAAGAAATTTGGCAACTCTTTTCTTTGTCGCACTTCCAAAAAATGGAATTCCTTACCAGCTCACGTGTTCCCCTCCTTTTACAACCCGGGTTCCTTCAAACTAGGCGTGAAGAGGCATCTTGCGGGCCGGCAAGGCAAAGGTGGCTAGTGCAGAACGTTTTTCCCGTCTGTACCGGCCGTCGTCGCGTTTGGACTCTACTACCACTTACCATCAGGTGGAGTAGAGTAATTTGCCCTCCAGACAAATATAAAAAAAAAAATATCAACACATGTTGATGCCCAGACTATGAAAATTTGCAAACGGGTTTTTATACAGTAGATTAGCACTAAGAAAATATTTTCGAAAATTTAACCCCTAAACTAGAAGTATAAATCGTATGAAAGTTTGTATGAAAATCTTTATTTTTAAAGCAAGAGTTGTGAAAATTGATATTTAGCAATTCTGAATTATGAAGCGAACGACGCCGCGGGGAAAGCGTTAGTTATAGTATAGCCGAGATGGCATAGAACACGTTAATCTTAATCTAAGATAGCGTGTTCAAACCCAGACCGTGATGATAAATGTAGTACGGAAATTTGCATGTATCAGATGAAATTTTGTCAAGCCTGCCAAGCTGGAGCATCGTGATGGGATAAGCTACAATTTCCTTATTCATCCGATTAAATAACTTTTACAGTAAATGAGAGTTACATTTATAAAATGTACGTTGATTTCTATAAAAATAATGAGATTTGCTAATAGCTGATTTAATTTTATTACCAACTATAAAACAATTAGTGGTCATTATATTTATAGAGGCAAACGTTGTTGAAATAATTTCGATCATAATATACTTATGAATATTAAATATATACATGACAATATAAAAATTTATACTCGTATTTAATTATTGTAATTGGAAGGTAATTTGTAATCATAATAATAATAAAAAAATAACTAGAGTAAATTCTTCTTCTTCTTCGTCGTGACACTCTTGTCAGAGCGGTCGTAGTCGCCATGAAGTATTATAAATTATGTGGCGCAGATGTTATTCGCCGCACGAGCCTTTTTTTTTTCGCTGGAAAATCGCGTTTACGCGTTTCCCCTACTTGAAGTGGGGGGGTATGTGGGACTCGCCGGCGCTAAGTATGTGCCGGAATACCCACTAAAAAACTAGCGGTACCCACACCGCCTTTTCGAGGGGCGTCACGGGATCGCTTGCGCATACTACCGTGACGCCCCGACGGTTGGCCCGCCTCTGCAGGCCTCCAAATCCTAGGAGGTTCTCAGGGTACAAAGACCTCCTAACCCCGGCAACACTTAGTGCGGGAGGAGAAGATGCGCATAGCACCGACGCCTTCTCCCCGGTCTTCGGCGAAGCGAGTCATCGACATGTAACTGGGCGCGGAGGGATTACGTCCGCTGTCGCAGGCAAAACGGCCTCGACGCGGATTTGGAGGGACGGCTGTGGGCCACTTATTGCCAGCTGAAAAAGGAGCTGCAGCTGGTGATAAGTCAAGCTAAGGAGAGAGCAAGGGAAGAGCTTCTGGTGGGCCTGGACAGGGACCCGTGGGGACGCCCGTACCGTGGTGTGCGAGGTAAGTTCCGCACACACGGCGCCCCTGCGACGGAAAGGTTGCCGCCGGATCTCCTCCTGCGACTGGTTGGTGAATTATTTCCCCAACCAGGCGGACACGTCCCACCAAGTATGCCCCCTCGCTCTGTAACAGATGACAGTGCGGCTCCACCACACGTTACGGAGCGAGAGATGGAGATGGCCCTCGATCGATTAAGGGCCAGAACCACAGCGCCGGGTCCTGACGGGGTTCGAGGGCGTGTTCTGCGTGACGCCCTGGAACATCTAGGTGGGAGGCTTTGGGAACTGTTTGATGAATGTCTTTCCAGTGGGCAGTTTCCGAAGCTGTGGAAGGAGGGAAAATTGATTCTGTTGCCGAAGGAGGGGCGTTCACTCGATTCTCCTTCGGCATATAGGCCAATTGTGCTGCTGAATGAGACGGGCAAGCTCTTCGAGAAGATCCTCGCTGCCCGTCTTATTCAGCACCTCAACGAGGTGGGGCCGGGTCTTTCAGAGGCTCAGTACGGGTTCAGGGAGAGACAATCAACCATTGACGCCCTGGACGCTCTAAAGACCTGGACCACCGAGGAGACGTAGTCCTGGCGGTATCGCTGGACGTAGCGAACGCCTTTAACAGTCTTCCCTTCGAGACTATAAGGGAGTCACTCCGATACCACGGGGTGCCTTCCTACCTCAGAAGGCTGTTGGGGGCATACCTCCGGGACCGAGTGGTCCTCTGGGACTGGGGCGATGGGCGACTTGTTCGGCGTTGGGTAGGCTGCGGCGTTCCACAGGGGTTGGTACTCGGCCCAATCCTGTGGAACGTCGGATTCGATTGGCTCCTTAGGGCCCCGATCCTTCCCGGAATGAGGGTGTTGTGCTACGCGGATGACACCCTCATCACGGCGACGGGGCAGACCTTTTAGGAGGCGGCCCGTCTGGCCGAGGTCGGAGTATCGCTCACGATGGATCGGATTGGGATGCTGGGCTTGAGGGTCTCTGTCACAAAAACAGAGGCCCTCCTATTCCACGGTCCACGTCAGGGTCCCCCTCGAGGGGCGTCTATCACCGTCGAGGGGACGGTGATTAAGGTGCAAGCCCAGACGAGGTATCTGGGCCTGATCCTGGACGGAAGATGGAGCTTCAGGCAGCATTTTGTCCAACTCGGCCCGAAGCTCATAAGCGCTGCTGCTGCTCTGGGCCGCCTCCTACCGAATGTAGGAGGGCTGGAAACACCATGTCGGCGTTTATACGCTGGCGTGGTACGCTCTATGGCGTTGTACGGTGCACCCATTTGGGTGGATGCTCTCACCGCTCGTAACAGAGCTCTTCTGCGGAGGCCGCAAAGAGTCATAGCGGTGAGAGCGATACGTGGGTACGTTATGGTGTCATGGACGGCAGCGACACTTCTCGCGAGCGATCCGCCCTGGGAACTCCAGGCAGAAGTGCTTGCGGAAGTGCACCAGTTCCGGGTAAAAACGAGGTCAAGCGGCGTCCGTCCAGGGTCGGCGGAGGTTGAGCGATTTAGGGCCCTAGCCCAGCGAGCCTTGATTCGTAGGTGGGAGGAGGACCTGAGGTCCCCCTCGGCAGGCCTAGTCGCTGGGTGGAACAGAGTCACGGCACACTCACATTCAGGCTGACGCAGGTACTTACCGGACACGGTTGTTTCGGTAAGTACCTGCACCGGATAGCGAGGCGGGAGGTGACACCCTCCTGCCATGAGTGTGGTGCGCCTTCGGACACAGCGTGCCACACTCTGATGGAGTGTGCCGCTTGGGGACCTCAGCGCCTGTCCTGCTGCTACTGCGCGTACAAAGTTTTCATTTCACGTATTAATATATAATATGATTTGTTTTAGAAATGTTTTTAAATTAATTGCTTATAAATCACTTTATATTATAACTGCTTTGATATTTGTATTCATATTTTATGTTTAACGTTTCTATTCTACATTATGACTCATTTAATGATTATAACTCTATAAATTATCATAATAGTATAATAGCAAGATTTCCTACGTTTAGACTTTGGTTATGTTAGTATGTAACAAGAGCACAAGTGTGCACTACAATATACCTTGAGCAGTTTGCTAGACACGTTTGAAAATAGCCACCGCAGTCACCAAACCAGTCCGAAGGACTTCATCATCATCATCAATTCATCATATGTGCATAAACAGTAAAATAACGCATCATTTATCTTTTGTTATGATAATAATATCGAGTTTTAAAAATACCGACAACATTGCTGATGTTGATAGACCTACTAATTATTTAGAATAACCAAATAGAATACGTTAATATCTAACCTGTATTAGGTCTATATTCACGCTGTTTTGTTCTAATTCGATAAATATAAATATATCTGTATGT
The DNA here is from genome assembly GCF_905147045.1 of Nymphalis io. Lineage (NCBI taxonomy): Eukaryota > Metazoa > Arthropoda > Insecta > Lepidoptera > Nymphalidae > Nymphalis > Nymphalis io. Next base: position 3,402,770 of record NC_065902.1, on the reverse strand, counting down.
ATCATGTGAGTAATTATATAAATGTTTGGATCTTGAGACGATTATTGACATAACTTCAGTGGTCAATCGAATGCCAAAACATTGCCAAATGTAACACAACAAACACAATGACCGACATGTGATGTAACAATGGAATATTGATGAAAACATTATTCTGTTGTTGCGTAAACAGTGATCCTGAAATGACTCTAGAATGGTTTAATAGCTTGTAAGATTTCATACGTTACCTTATGTGGATATGTTTTACCAGCAAGATACTCCACATTATTTTTTAAAGACATATCGTATTATATTTGCAAAGTATTTTACGTGAGTTTTGATATAACATAATAATGCCCACTTACATACAGTGTCTCATTCGAACCTGAACTTTTTAGAAGGTTTTTTTTGTTTCCTTTTTTATACGCTTACCACAGTCAGTAGGAATCAAATATGCTACACATTTATATAATCATAGCCATCCTTTAACAATAGAATATTAGGGGACACATTCTTATAGCGTAATTAATATTGTTTAACCTACGTAATACTCTACATAATATCAATAAATATATGATTAAAACATCTAATGTTCCTAAAAATACCATAACAGTCAAATAGATTCAAGTGTAGGATACGTAGTAATGTATGGTGCGCCATTGTATTCGGTTACTTTAGGCCTATGTGAGGATAACATGTAGATGCGCGTGCGCACGACAAATGTCTTCATTATTCTTCCCACGCCACTAATCCCTGGTGCCTCGTTTAGACCAGTCGAGTGAGGTTCAAGATAGGAAACTGGACGGAGCACTTTTCTTATCAGTTGCATTGACGTATTTTATACGGTTTAGTTCGATTCCAATCGTTTGAAATGGTTTACGCGATTAACGAGGTGAATTTTCAGATCAACTCGGTGTATCTTCGTATATGAATTACATTGATAACAAAACCTAATACGAGTGAGCGGGTGTAATTTTATTTCTCTAATATAGTCAACATTAGGTATGGCTAATGCTTTTCAGTGTCAAAGTAGACATGGGTCTACTTAGTATTAGATAATTTGCCATGGTTGCCAGTGCCTCACATGAGGTATGAGTGATGTATCTTATAAGCCCATACTTTTAATCATGAAGCAAAATTGAAGATTTACGATTTATTTTTGTCCTCAATTCTCTTATATATACAAACTAATATATAACTTATATTGATTGAACATTCGTCAATCTTTCGTTTTGATTGCTTTTTAATGAATATATTTTTGTTCTAGATAATTCACTTATTACTAAGGTTGTAGATTATAGTCTATATATAACATTACACTACGACCCACGGGGTTGGAGCAGGTGAAACAGCATGGAACAGCTAATATCTCATGGAATATATCAAACAGCCTACGTATAATTGATGAGTAATGATCGTGCAACACACTCGTATTTGAATGCTCAAATGACGTGCGTTTTAATATTTCCATACACCATGTTGAGGATCACGGTCGAGAATCCTACGTAATAATACAAGATCATATTTCATAGACTTGTATTATTTAAAAGTCATATGTTCAAATAAAATATATGGGTGTCCAGTAGTTTCAGATTCAAATAGTTATCTTGGAACCTGGGCTAAGACTAAGACATTTTTGATAGGAGATTTTAATTTTGATTATTCAACCGAGTCGAGTGGAAATCAAGGCGTGTCGAGTGGAAAATATTTTTATTATCTTCTACGTATTTCGTTCTTCTTCTTTTGTTCTTAATTCTTCTGAATATGTTTGAAAATGTATCCTGAAATTTTGTTCCCTTTCATAAATCTAAGCATATCAGTAATCTGTTGCTAGACAAATACACTCAACTGAATACACGAATCATTCCTGTCTTTTATTATTCATCTGACGTTTTGGCAATATCATGGCCGCGGTGGTCACTAATAGACTGAAGTACTAAAGCTTTTAAAGAAATATCATCCGATACACTATTTTTAAACTAAAAATGAACAAATAATTTCTTAGTTCGCGTTCGTTATTAAATTCCTTAACATAAAGATACAAACTTGTTAAAGGACGGATTGTCACATTTGAAATAATCAAATACCTCGGTGGCATATAAACAATTAGCGAGCATAATATCAGGGTCAAGCACACCCACACAACCTAAGGTCACTAGACCGTTCCCAGCGATGATCGAACGACAGCGATACCATGATGCATGAGCTGTCGATATCACGATCAGAGTGACGTTCGTAATTTATACCGGACGATTTGCTCAACCGGTCCGACAATGACAATCCATTGCGAGGCATGTATCCCCTTTGTGTATTAACGTTTGCGATTACTATCTAGTTTGGCTTTTACACATGTTTATGGATGTACTCGTACCTCAGTCGTTGCGTGGATGGTACGAATTGAAGACTTAGATTCGCGATTCCGTATCTTGGTGTTTAGGCGTAGTAAATGTCAAAGTTGATTCAATGCGTTTCTGAATAATCATTGGTGATATATATACATATTTTTATAATAAAAAAATTCGAATACTTATTCAAAAATAGAATCGAATACACAAAAATATTTTTAAATGCTTCTCTAGTACTACTAATAGTCAACGATTTCATCGGTTTGCAATTGAGTAATTTATGTATCGCATTTTTTGTGACATGTTAGTCAAGAGTTAGGACGGCACAAAAGTGTCACACGTGTCGGCAAACTACAATGGGAAGGTCTCAAACAAATCCGATCACTTTCCCGAACCTCGGATTAAGATTGAAATGTCAGTGGCTGTGACATTTTTATTTCTGGACGACATTTAGACGGTTATGAAACTATAGATAGGATCTGGCCAATTAGAGACATATTCGTTTACACGATATCAAACACGATTTATATATTAATATAATGTTTGAACTTTTGTTATAAAAAAACGTAATAATCTTTTAAATTTTAGGCGACTAAAAAGTATTTTCGAAATATTTTCATTAGGAAACAGACGTTGTTTGAAAGTGGATCAATTCAATAACATTTAAAAATTAGCAATTAATGTAAGCGTAGTTACGATTCTGACATATGTTAATATATATGACCTTACTTGCAAACATTGCTTAGAGGCTGTTTTACTTAAATACTGATTTTACTCTTTCTGTCATTATTAATTTTACATTCGAAGGAAGAAGACACGGCATTGTTTAACTTATCACTCGCTATGCAATGTTTATAAGTAAGGCCGTTTGATAATAACTCGTTAATCCTGGGACATCCAGCTACTGAGTTACATAAGCGTGCCGTTGGAAACGTGTAGGTATCGAAGATCGCCCACTTCGCCTACAGTCCATTGTTGTTTAATGGTTATTTGAGATGTCACATTCCATTTTTCTTCAAACCTCCAGATAGGGTCGAAAATGTACCATCAGAGAAACTTCTAGACCATTTAGTAAAATTCATTCGATTAATAAAATATTAACATCGTTACTAATAACATGGATATAAGAATGTTAGGTACACAGTACAAAACGAAAAATTATTATATGCTAATCTGTAATAAATATCTAAAACTGGTCACACTTTCATAGCAAATTATTTAAAATTAGTATTAAGTAAAATTAAAGTGTACTAATTAGATACAACGGAGACAGTTCCCGTTTTTAACGAGTAACCGAACGCTAGTGCGCCTTATAAGCGATCTATAAAGTAAGATTCAACATAGATAAGTCTAATCCTATTCTAGAGTATTATGCTAACGAGGCAGATCTTCATAATAACGACATAAACAAGGAGATAGAAGACATGAGGCGATACCATCGCTCCCATTTCACTGGATCGAATCTACACCAAATATATGGACGCTTAAATTTTTTTAATAAATTTAGACCCATAATATATACGGTTAAGATGATAAAATAATTTACAGATATTATTCTAATCAAATATTTAATTCCAAAATACGTCTCATTTATTAACTGACTTCGAAAAATATGTTTCTCAATTATACTAACGGAGCCATAACATATTAGGAATTTTCGTCGATTGTTTTTTCTAAATCTTATTTATGAAAATGTAAAAGCAGGCAAGCGTGTTGGAATTTCAAAAAAAATACTACTAAATTAAACACATTATTACATATATAACCTAGAAAAATGAATAACATAAAATTTTATTGGGTTTTATAAATAGAACTTATCACTAATTTCATTAGTGGTCAACTGCTTTTGAAATGTGTATTACTATACATTATATCAAACATTTTTCTCCTGTTTTCTTCGATTAATACACGGTTCGTATAGTTTACACCCACACGAACTGGGGACAGCCTGCGGTCAACAATTATGTAACGCGCGATTCAATCGTTACCTTCTATTACTATTATAATTACCGTTAATTGCTTTTTGAAGTCTATTATCGACTTTCATTAGTCGACATTAATATATTTTGCCTTATAAATGTTACAGCTTATTCGAATGATTTTACTATTTCAAAATCATTAAGGCATTGTAATTATAGGCAACATTTGATTTCAAATTTATAATTATACTGCATATAAAGAAGTAATACAGTTGTTTAATAGAAAACATAATATTTTTTTCATGTGAAATTGAGATTTGTTGTCGATGTGTATACATAGTTATAAACAGTCAAAACTAGCAGGACAGTTCAGTACCTTCTTTTTACCATCTTAGTTCCCAAGTTTGGAGACAACGCGTCTCTATGTGGCCATGTTCCTCACACGCTTAACAATTTTATAAAACAAATGTTTAGATGTATTAAGTTATTAAAAATCATTTTCGTCCAATTTATTGAAATTGCCTTGTAGTTATGATAAGTTTTTTCTTGTCAAGCGCCATTTTCCCAGCAGTGGGACATTTACAGGCTTTTACTTTAGTATGAGTTTGAGTATAAATACGATTAGATTGTTAATCTACGAGCCGGTTAGCGTGGTTGGTAGATACTTGCCTTTCACGCCGAAGGTTGTGGGTTCGATTCCCACCCAGGACAGACATTTGTTTGCATTAACATTTGTTTATCCTGAGTCTGGGCGTTATTATCAATGCAAGTATGTATTTACAAAAGAAAAGTAGGTATATGTAGTATATCAGTTGTCTGGTTTCCATAGTACAAGCTCTGCTTAAGTTGGGATCAGATGGCCGTGTGAGAATAATGTCCTAGGATATTATTATTAAATACATAACTGTTATAAAAGTTCAATATGTATTATATAATATATCAATGAATTAACCGACGCGACGTGGACGTGGATGCTGAACATAACACTACGATATGACATTTGATTGCGAAATAAATAACAATTATTAAGCTGGATCCAAACACATTTCCTTTTTAGAGCTCTGGCTCACGTTCTAGTAATAAAGTACATGCAATATGTTGACCGCGTGTACCGTATATTAAATAATTAATTTTATAATCCCTGGTCATATTATAAACTTCCTTACACGTCCGATCATGATATTAAACACAATTTGAATACATCGCACCCACGCCTTCAACAGTGAGCCCGTGGTTACTATAATTATGTAATGTGCGAGTCGATCCCAGCTCATTAATTATAATTATTTATTACTATTTTATTTGTTTGTAATTAATTTTTATCAGAGTTTAATTAAATATGTCTTCATCGTGCGCGTAGTATGCGAGTATCTTAATTAAATTAATGATTATGACTTCTTTATGGAAGTTAGTTAATGGCTTTAAGGTCTTGCTAATCTTAATATATATATATATATATATATATATATATAATTCTTCTGTACGCGTGCTTGTCACCTAACTCCTCCTCCTCCTACATGACTGGACCGATTTGGATGAAATTTTGTTTTTATATTTCAATGGATTCCTCGATGGTTTGAAAACACAATTGGACCAGGTGGGTGGCGCTGCTGTTGGTATGTCACCGAATTAAAAAATGTCTATATGGCAGGACGACGTCTGCCGGGTCCGCTAGTACATACATATAAATAGGCATTGTAAATAAAAATGATAAAGCAAAGTACTCTCTGTTTTCGTAATTGTTTCATTTTTGCTCCGAGGTTATCTATCACAATTTTTTTTTATTGACTTGAGCATATTTTATATTACAACGCAAAGGAAATCTTCACCTTATTTTTGCAAAATACTTTTCAAATTTTTTTTTACCTAATTTTACGACGCAAATAACAATATACGAAGAAGAAAGAGGGGTTCTTCTTTTTTTGTGTATATCTATACTAATATAAATGCGAAAGTAACTTTGTCTGTGCGTTACGCTTTTAAGGCTAAACAAATAAATCGATTTGGATGAAATTTGTTATACAGCAAACTTGAACCCCAAGAAAAGTATTAGGTTACTTTTTTATACCTAACACCAGTTCTTCCTTCCACTTAACACGCGGGCAAATCTAATAGTGAATATATATTGAAAAAAAATGAACTATTCATCTTTCGTCTAATTAATCAGAAATTGTGCTAAACACATTTGTGACACTTTTATCTGCAATCAATGATGGCAGGGGGTGTGCGTGAGGCATATTTATCATAAACATCCAATCGAACAACGAAGTATGTCCACCGCCCAAATAATGGTAACACGTTACTACATCAAACTAGCACAATTACTATGTGATCTCAAAACAATCGTTCCAAATTCAAATAAATTCTCTTTAAGTGATAGGGTTACTTCGAAGCATTTTTTAAATTGACATATGTGTGTCTTTTTGTGTTTATATATATATATGTGTGTGTGTGTGTGTGTGTGTGTTATATGTTTTTAAGTCATATAAATCGATGACAAAGCGTTAAAAACTGAGTGCATCTTATTATCTTATATTATTGTACTCGTAAGTATATACGTGTATATATATAGCTATTATAACAACTATGCCATAAAGCTTTTATTGCTAGATAGCTTGTAAGTGGAGTAAGCTGTAGATTATGTCGCATAACAAACCATAGAAATGTTAAATATATACAACCAGCTTCGCCATTTTGTTACATAGCTTAATAAGCAGACTTACGTGGGCGCTATATGGGGGTGTTTTCAATTCCTGTTATTTCACGAGAATTGGTATCTTCTATACAACATATATAAAATAATTAATTAATTATTCACGGTAATTTGCTTTCTAATGGCGACCGTTTTAAACAAGCTTTAGTCTACTAGCCAGTGTTGTCGCAAGCACCTAATTAATTTTTGAATAAAGATGTTTAGATTTAAGCTCGGTTTCCGGGGCAGAACTGATTAAGAACAATAATTGTGAATACAAACCACATTGTAAGCCTGATTTATTTTAAAAGAGCGACTAAGCGAATTGTTTACCGTTTCTTCTCGCTAGAGGCTGCTTTCCGAAAAACCCAAATGTTACCCATTCAAAGAAATATATTTTGCATTTGATTTAATTTTATTTGATTTCTATAAAAGTGTGTGCAGTATTTTAGTTAAATTATAAAGAAATAAATGCTACTTAAAAGTGTAAAGGGTTTCTGCACACGTTATACATATAATATCCTTTAAATATGTATATGTATGTATGAATGTTATTATTTATATTCGATGTAATGTGATTATATTGTAATGTAATATATAAATATCATATGAACTATTTATATTTGTCATATAAATCCTTAGTGTACTTTTTCTTTTGTCTACATTAATATTGTCTGAAAGCGATAGCATTAGCGATAAGGCCGCCGTTTTCATTGTTTTACCATAAAGAGTATTTGTATTGTATAAATTACATTTTATTGGGATTATAAGGTATTACCGTACAGAGATTTTTGAGGAGAAAGTAAAAACTGAGCAGATGATGTTCTAAATTGACGTCATTCACCTTTGTATCTCTTATATTGTCGATATATATAATAAAACTTAGTACCTGGGCGTCTGAGCTTCAATGTTTATTTTATTTTGTGACAAATTGCGTGTTTTCTGGAACGACGTACCTATACAATATAGATAAACTTTAAAAGTAAATCGTTATCAAAATCCAAAATCTGAGCCAAATCATTAGAGACTTTTAATAAAATAAAATAGTTGCTCATAGTATTGTATGATAATAGTATTAAAAAAAAGAAAGGATGGATATAGGCTACTTTTTTATACCTAACATCTGCAACCCCTTCAAGTGTGTGAAACTACGCTGCTTCGTTTTTGGATTGGATTTGCGTAAAATCCGTTCTTAGTGAGCGTTTACGTCGGAGAAGGAGTAACTGTGACAAATTTCAAGTCATTCGGGCATATAGTTTGGGAGATCTCGTGATGAGTAGTATTTTGCTAATATATATAGAAAAGATATTATGTACTAAATATATTACTCCCCGTAACGATCTGTATCTACGGAAGTTTTATGTATATGGGCTCAGTATTTTTTTTTCATTTAGTCATTACCAAAAGCGTCTCCTCATTCGTATAGAGATAGATAGATTTATCATATATCGACTGCACGGTCATTTTCATTCGATTTGCACCTATTTTCATGTTGAACTGTCTCAAACGCTATTTCATTCACAACGAACCGTGATGTAAATCATCCTGTCAGCACGCCCACAGTCTGCCGGCCAGTAGTACCCATGTGTGGCATTGTATCACTTCGTATATGCGCACATTAAATGTGTGATTGATAGTTATATCATTCAGCTTCATTTTAAAATTTGTTTTAATAAAACATGAATACATTAAACGCTGGTCTTTAGCCGACTTCAAGAAAAAGGTGTTCAACTGTTCGACAGACTTTTTGTTTTTTTTTGTGTATATCTATGCTAATATAAATGTGAAAGTAACCTTGTCTGTGCGTTACGCTTTTAAGGCTAAACAAATAAATCGATTTGGATGAAATTTGATATGAAGCGAACTTGAACTCCAAGAAAGGTATTACGTAACTTTTTTATACCTAGCAACAGTTCTTCCCCCTTTACACGTACGCAAATCCGCGGGCGAAAACTAATAGCGAATATATTTTGACAAAATTGAACGATTAATTTTTTATTTTATTATACAAACGCTAGAATATTTTAGTTAATATTTCTGTATAAGAACAGACAAATTATTAATATTATATAATATAAATATATTAAAAAAATCCTATTTAATATCATACAAAAATTGGAATTGAAGAATATAATAATAAGAAATAGTTATGTAACTAAGCAATTATTAATACACATATATGAACTGCTAACGCGTTCCATAGATCTTTAGGTATAGCAATTTAGAAAGTTTGCATTGGTCGCATTTCGAAAGAGTCCCTCGGGTATCAACTGGCTATAGCAACAAAACATAAGTCGCACGCAATAATGTCCGTGGACATTTCGAATTTGAAATCCCAGTATTTATACCCTGGAAGATTATTATCTGAACTCTGCGTACAAGCGAAAGTTGATTTAAAATTATTTGCCCGATGAATTTTAACCTGATTCGATCGTTATTTATAATACGACTTTAGTTATGCCGCTAATGTCTTCTAGATATCAGTCTTACGATTTTATGATGTGTTCAAATAATACAATTAAGACCTAAAAAATTAATATCATGCATAAAAAAATCCAAGACACAAATCCTGTAGTAAAGAAAAGATAATTAGTTAGAACTATATATTTGATTAACGCTTTTAGTAATATCTTTTAAAATAAAAACACTTGGTCAATAAAGAAGTTAACATTTTATTGAAATTTCTAATCGGAGCTAATAGAGATTATTAAATTAATATACAGATTAACGTTTGATTAGTTTTATCACTTTGATATTTAGACATATCCATGTCACCGCAATAAAAGCTTCAATTAAAATTTTAGACAACGACTCACGTAATTGCATAAAGGTCGAGATAATTTATTCGCGATAATGTCATTTGCGATGGCGTCACTTTAAAAGAAAATTGCTCTAGATAGGCTATAAAAGGGTTCAATGGGCGATATCGAGGTAGGACTACTATTTGATTACTCTGCGGTGTCGCGGGACGCCCACGCGCATGCGCGCCGTTGCGACCTGGCGCGTAAATATGGCGGCGGAATTAGACCTACCCGCGGTTATTTATCGCCTGCGCGCGCACCAGAGAAATCGACGAGCGTGTCACTTCCTGCTCAGACGCCGCCGAGATCGGACAACCAGTAATATCCTTGTAATGGTCCTCTATTTGGTACCATTAAACTATATCAACGCGGTGCGCGCAAGTTCCTTTTATAACTATTTATTTAGACCGCCTTGTAAAAACAAAGTACAAATACTCTTTTTGTTAACTCGTTTTGTTGGAACAGTTATTATTGAAGTTAAATTATCTCAAACAATCTTTATTATTACCTTGACATACACAATTTTATCGAGATAAGAAAAGCCAATCACCTTATTAAAATCAAGTGGAGCGAGAAAAAGTACGGAAGTACATGAGAGTAGGCGAATAACTATTGACATTTCTGCGACATTTGACATTATACGGCCGCCATATTCCTAATTATTATTAGTAGGTGTGGGCTGTCAATGCATACCTAAACTGGGCTGAACGTTGATGGATATCAGCGACCAAACCAGTCTTAATGATTAAATACACTTCGTGAATGTCATACTGTGAGTACGGTGATCTAATTTTAAAACCTTCCTTACAGTACAAAAAACTTACAGAAAATCAAAAATATATTTATTGCTTACTTTTAGTTAAGAAACCAATAATACTATTTAAATTAATGATAAATATACCAATATATTAAAAATAGAACACTTTTTTTAATTCATTTCAACATGACAATATGTTTTTTTTACGTAACAGCCGTCCACTTTAAGGACAGTATAAAGACAAATTGATCTAAATAAATTTAAAATACCTTTATAGTTTATTTGAGATTACATTTGCACGTTTTTTTTAAATGCATTGACATTTAACAATATTGCGTAAAATATATTGAAATCGATTAAGATATCGAGACATTTAAACTGTAATTGGAGTAAAACCTTCATAAACATTATTTACGTGTCTAATAATGAAATAATATAAATTTAAGTTATGATTTAACTTTTTAATATGGTACATGAGATGGTGCTCATCGATATCGCAGTTTAAACACGGATTAGTGCAAATTAAATTTTATTTAATAGATTAACTGTTTATTTTTATTTAATTTATCTGGTGTTAGTGCGGAAGGAATATTATGCCTCATCTACAAATAGATCCACCGACCAGCAGTTAGGCAGCATGATGGATAAATAGCAAAACACAATTATGTCTTGGTCCTGTATTTGTCAAAAAAAAAAAAAATTAAATGCCGATAGTTTTCTTCATTAGAATAAAGTTTATAAAGGATAGGAGACAATTCAAGTAGCAATAGGACAAAACGTTTGCGCTTGTGCGCTTCGAAGGATAATCAGACGTTTTTACCGCCTGTTATTGACTCACGATTGACATCGATGACCTCGGCGATGTCGCGCAGAGGTGAAATAGATCAAGGCTAAAAAAACCCACAATTAGGGTTACCATCAATTTAAATATTAAATTATTTAATAAGCATGGTATATCATGTATGCATTTAATGTGTATTATTTTGATTGTAATTAATAATTTGATTTCTAAAAGTAAATTCGCAAATGGATAAGCAATCTGTAAAAATAAAATATATAAGAAATCTATAAATAATGTTTATTCGTTTCAGGCACAAACACTAATAATACGCCATAAACCGAATAATAACCGAATATTCGTTACAACTTTAATTATGATATTTCACATGATATTTTACGTATACAGGAGGTATTTTTGTATTAAAACATTATATGTAGCAATTGTCTAAATAGTGTATACAAAAAAGACTACTCAAATATTAAACACTAGAAAAAAAACAACTTTTAAATCTCTTTAAAACTTTATATAATAAACATTATAAAAACATATAATATTAAATATTTATTTCACTATCATATATCGTGTGTTAAGATGTTTGAATATCGGATAGGATGGCTGATTAAGAGAGGAGAGATCGCTTGGGGCGATAATGGGTGGCTAATTTGGTCTGGACAATAATTTGCCTTTGCCAGTCAAAAAGTCTGTAAATCAAATGTTTAATATAAATGCGAGTCGAGAGCGAAGTCGGTTGCTGGTAGAACGTAATTCAAATTAAGTTTCATAGATTACATAATAAAGACTATGTGATGAAGAGTTTTACGTTTGTGGATAAAGACAAACCGTCTACATAAAGATATACAGAACAAAAATGCATTACGAGTTTTTTGAGCACGAAATTGTGACACTGCCAACAAGCGGGCTGATATTGAGAATTCATTTGTCCGAACCCGAGACCTCGGGACTTGCAGCCTTATAAAATAGCTACACGATCAATGCGACAGTTATTACCATATCGTATCTATAAATACAGTTCGATATAATACAATATAAGGTAAAAAGAAAAGAACAGCATCTTCCACAGTAGCTTTACGTTTTTCATGTACATTCATATTTATCTAGTAAAATATGAGTGTAATTACAAATATGACAGTTATGGCCGCTGTCCACGTTCCGTTTAAAATATTAGAGTCACATTACATTATTTTAGTGCTTTATTTGTCACTTGGTTTTTGTCATCGCATTCAACTGCGCCCACGCACGTCCCGGTCAATAGTCAAATTATTTTTATCTGAATTTATTTATTTAGAATACAAAATATTCTAGTTCTTGAACCGGAATTGTCTCGTTGAATTCAATACGAAACGAAAAATATTGTATTAATACGTGTAACATATTGAATTAATTATTTTGAGATAATAGTTTAATTAAAGTGAGAAAGATTGATCGTGAAAAATAATTATATCTTTTAATACTTACCCTACTTATTTTTGTCAATTTATATTGGCCGCAGAGAATTTGACCATTGCCTTTTTTGTTGGTTTTTGATGTTGGCTACACTGGCCTTTAGAGCATCAACGTGTAAGGGCGAATATTAGACTGCGATTTAAAGATAGGAAAATCAACGTATATTATAAGTACATAATATGTGTGCCTGTGAGAGTCTAATCATATTTATGTCAAATTTAACAAAGATTAAGGTTTCATAATATTTTAAGGAAGAAAAACAATAAATTGTCTTTGATTTCATTGATAAAAGTTGAAAATTTTAAACACACAAATCACAAAATTCTCAATCTCATTCAAAATTTCATTTTCAGACTGAAGCTAATAAATTAACAACACGCCGTTCTATCACGTGAACTTTAATTAATAACTAACAAAATATATTATTAGATTACATTTTAAGAATATATTTTGACCATATAACAAGGCCTGACCTTGACAAATTTCAAAATACCGTTACGTATAAAAATAGCATGTCGTACGTTCAAACATCTTAGCAATATTACCGTTTAATATATATTTAATGTTATTTGGGGTATTCTTATTCGTTAATAGGGTAGGTCGAATTGTTGTGAGGAATCTTATAACTTGTCAGTTTTTACAACAACCATGACACGTTCTGTCATGGTGGTAGCTTTATAAAATAATATTTTATCCTTATAGTTCTAGGTAATAATGTTCTAATAATGTTTCATGTAGTTTTTTTTATATATTATGGGTAGGACGAGCATATGGGCCACCTGATGGTAAATGGTCACCAACGCCCATAGACTTTGGCATTGGAAGAAATTTTAACCATTGCTTACATCGCCAATGCGTCACCAATCTTGGGTTATACTACTTGGGTTACACAACTAAAATGTTATGTCCCTTATGCCTGTAATTTCACTGGCTCACTCACCCTTCAAACTGAAATACAACAATTATTACAACAACAATTATTTAATACTACTCTCCATCCACGGCTTAACCAGTGTTTAAGGTGAGGGGCGTTTTAGGATATAGATATAAGTATATCCTTTTCTGTACCCCAGATAACGAGTATGCAAAATTTCATAATGTTCGGTTGAGTAGTTACCTACATAAAAGCCAAACAAACAATCAAATCAACTTTCGCATTTATATTTATATTAGTAAGATTTTTCATAAAAAGTCATTTTTCTTCGACTGTGACGATATATTCCGCCGTCCGTTATGTGCTTAAGCAGAACAGAGCTCAATGGAGTGTAATCACGGATATTACAAAATATTGTACAAATAGTTCTAGTTTCGCTGAGCGTTATCCGCACGCTCCGAACCGAGGCGGTTATTTGTGTTGCTCCTCACACGACCCATTGAAATTTATCTCTTGTTTTTTATACTACTCAAATAAAAACGAAAACATATATTCATTAAAAGGAATGATACCAATGCCACTTTTTTTAAGGAGTTACTACAATTCCTTTTTATTAAGAATAAGCTAGGGGGGGGGGGGGGGAACAAAAGATAAAAATATCGACCCTCCTGAGCTAAGCCCCATTTAAATCGACTTTTAAAAATATCACGGTTTAAACAAAACTACCACGGTAAGTAGTTATTTCGTTCACATGCTTTAATTGTATAATTAGAAAAAACAATTATACATACTTTTTGATCTTGGCTATTGTCGATTTGATTTTGTTTTTTGTATTATCCCTGATCTATTAGGGGAGGAATAATATGATTACGCTGTTATTACTGAGAGCAGCTTAAATTTTTTTAACTATGGTTGGTCGACGTCAAAATTATATACATACTGATATATATATACTATATATAATATAATAATGAGATATATACTGATGTTTGTGGACAAATGTATTATTACCCGAAGACACAAATGTCATTTAAGACGTTACAAATATCCCTTGTAATTGTAATCACTGGCTTAAATCTCATTAATGGAGGAATATATATAATATAGCACTAAAAAAATGCTGTTTAGCAGTAGAATGATGAGTAGGCCCTACCTATCAAAGTAGACTTGGACAACATTTTGCTTTAATTAATTACTAGTTTCCGACCACGGCTTCGCTCGGCTTTTTATGTACTCCTAAACTGATCGTGTGTGCAAAATTTTATGATAATCGGTTGATTAGTTAGTACGTGAAAGCGTGACAAACAAATAAACTCACATTAAAGTTTATAATATTAGTAATTAATACTTCTCTCAGTATTCTTATTCTTATCTAACAATGTATCATAGCATCCTGTATGATTACGTTTTTTTTTTTGTAATCAGAACGAGAATGCAAAATAAAACATAAAATTTATTAATTGACTCCTGACCGTATTAAAAGTGATGCTCACAGGTTACAAGCGGAACATTCCCGGTCGCGGGGTAGTGTGTGTGCGGGGACAGTGACCCGGGCTATCTCAAGATCGCAGCCTCCGACCGGCCAGATGCCGAAAGATGTCCGACAGGTACGCACTCTGCTCGACTTTAAACGAGCCATTTACATTCGTACCATCGCTATAAAACTTTGCAAATTTCTTGCCCATAAAAAAAACAACTTCACGTAAAATATTCCGACGCGGATGTTATTTTCTCTATAACAATGAACTGAATGATCCACTTTTTAACGAAATACGGACACAAGATTTGTTATTTCAGATTTTATACGACATGTTCTAAGAAAACACTTTGTTAACGTTTACATTTGCATATATAAATAGCAATATATAACAAATCGTTGAAGATTTATTTTTATTATATAGAATATTAAGACTTTATCATATAAATATAACATAAAACCCATTAAGAGGATACTCATAAATACAGCATTAAAAATACTGTTAGCTAGTAGTTTATATATTATATAAATCGATTTCATATCGATTCAATATAGTTACTCAAAGTACATCCCTGCCGTAACCTTTAGCTCGCGGCGATGGCTATAAAAATAAAAGAACCCGCGTTAATATAGTATCTTACGGCGCGTTTGGTACCCGCTACCGCAGGTGCGATGCCCTGCCGCACCAGCACCCGCGTCTGCGCCCGCAAATGTAACAGCGGTTTAATCATCTCCCGTGTACAATAACAATACTCAAACAACTGAACGGCGTTAGCTTATCTCATAGCTCATGATTAATAAGTAAGAAACGAGGAATGCGAGTAAAAATTATACATACAATAATTATATTATGGATAGAGTTATTTGAATAAAGATACATAAATTAAGCACAGATATCGAAAATATAAACTTTAGCTATTATGTACGCCAATTCGTTTGATGTGTGTTTTATGATATATGTATAAGTGATTCTTTTAATTCGATTATTTTCTTCAAATATTTAATTCTATTATGACGTCGGTATAATTTCATTTTTTTTTTATTTTGATTTGGATTAACGTATGCGTTAATTTAATGATTAAATAACCCAAAATACTAATAGATCGGCTAATTTTGAACGAGTTTTTATTACGTCTATTAATCAAGCCAAATAATTTAGTTTTATTTTTAATTGACGATTGTTGGCAAAGTAAACGTACTAATTAAATTCACATTAACCGCTACTATTTCAATCCTACTAACACCGGAGGCATGCATCAGGCCGATAGAGATCGGACGCGACGGACGCCTTCCTGCGCGCGCGCATCTTGTTAGCGACGCGTGATCTACGCTCTACGGACGATCATAGCGGCGTGGATGAATTAATAAAGTGTGATATCAGAAGCTTTGATATATTATTATTATCTTGATTAATTATTTACACTTTAGTATATTTTATGTTTTATTTTAAAGCATTTATAAAATATATTTCACTCATTCAAATTAATGAATGTTTGAGTTAATTAGATATAGACAGATATTTAACGGTAAAAACTGTTGTTTATAATATACAACTACTGTATTTTCTACTTTCCAGTCTATAAAAATAGAAAAGAGATTCTTTAAAAGTGGATTTTTTTTTCAGGTAAATATAACAAAAGTATATTCGAGACTTGAAACTTTAACATTCGACATTTGTATTTGTTGCATTAAGGAAGTCTCTAATGTTAAATATCAAAAAGAGCATTGAACTATATTTTTAATGTTGTAAATAAACAAGGTAGTGCTTTTATTAGTAATAGATGATATCATAAGATTACGCAATACAATTAATTGAATTATGTATCATAAAATCACTTAATTTTTCTTATATTCATGTATTTTTATATACATATATGTATGGAATATAAACGAATATAAACACACAAGTGCTATTTTATAATAGTTATACATAACAACTAAAATTAAAATAGAAGAAAAAATACTATTATTTAATAACTAAAGCTAATTACTGAAGCCATTATTACAAAATTATCTTAAATAAAAATGGACTAGCTTGCTGTGGAAGGCTATCAATTGAACGATTTCCTGTTGCTTGGAAGTAAACCAGTTTAGAGATACAGAATGTGGAAATTACAAACGGACTTGGAGGAAGTACTTAGTTTTATGTGCTAAGAAACAACTGCCTTTCATTGGCACGAAAGTCTACGTGTAATTTAGTTGAGGAAACATTTGCAGCGAGTAAGTAGTAATTAACATGAAAACTGTTTAGAACACAATAAATTTTCAGTTAATTGTAAATTTCTATGACGCTATGACTTAGTGGGAAGAACGTGTAAATCTTAACTGAAAATCAATATAATATACTGTCTACCCGTTCCGGCTTCGCACAGGCAAAGATAAAACGATTCGAACAAATTTGAAAAAAGCTATCGCGAGCTATTATTCTAAATATTCTCGTGTGGTATTTTAAAAAAAAAACTCATCGATCACCTATCAGTGAGCCGTTCTCTTTAATTGTTTTTGTTAATATAGTTTATATATATTTTTTAGCAATGTATTGTACGCTAGTCATTAATGTGTATAACAGTGAGTGTCACCCTTAATATAATATGGTGTATCTTAGTATGTATATGTAAGTGTACATATGAAATGAAATAAATAAAAACAATAAAAATAAATGATTTACATGAAACTTTTATATTGAAGGACGAAAATAGGACGGATTGACACATTCGTACCTGAACGTGTCAAAAGAAATACTGAAACAGATGTATCCATCAAACCAGTGGAGCAGCGGACGAGCAGCGTACGGGAATAAAGTCCACATTGTTCTTCTCAATACAAGAAAAGGTCTACTCTCACAGTCAACTATTTACTTTACCTTTTTTTTTATAAATTTATTTTTAATTATTTGCAAAACTTTATAATGCTCCATTTGAGAAAGTGAACTGTCTTCCCTTTATTTAAATTCCTTTTTGAGTTCAATAAATTGTTTAATTTGTAATGTATTAAGACAGTGTTATATTTTTTTAGCCTTTCGCCGTCCACTGCTGGACGAAAGCCTCCCCCATAGAACGCCAACCATCCCGACGTTGGGCAGCCCGCATCCATCCCGTACCTGCCACCTTTTTTTAAATCGTCGGTCCACCTTGCCACAGGGCGTAATATTTAATACATGGCAGAGCATTTAGCTTAGAACAGTGTCGATTTAATGGCTGGTCTCTCTTATGTTTCCGATTGCGGTTTCATCTAATTAAGAGAGAGAGAGAGAGAGCTCTAGTTTTCATACACACTTGTGTATTACAAACTCTTTTACATTTGGCTGGTCTCCATTCAAAATCGCCACCATGACAGAAAATGGTTAGGAGAATATAATTATTTAAATCCTTATATTTACTTAGAAACAAATAATTACCACATATATAAACTAATCTTTATATACAAACATGATACAGACTTAAATGCTAAATAATAAAACGCTATGAAACTTAAATTATATTCAATGTCCACGGGAAAATGTGTATGACGCAACAGGCGCATTATTGTCAAAACTAAACTATAAGCAAAATATTCACGGCCATTATTGTATAAAATATACATTAATGCATACATTTAATTGCAGGCATTACTATGTGCAAACTGTTATAGGGCCATTATCAAGGTACATTCGTATATTCGATAATTTTAAATGAAAATTAATTTACTTGTATGACAAAAATTACAATATACACGAGCGGTAATGTTGCCTGTGACTAGGTAATGAGATGTTGTTATGGTAGTTCCTAGCAGGTGGTAATACCTCTGCTAGTTATTACTACTACCTTAGATATTGCTCCGTCTTAGAAATGATATTGAACAAATTGCGCTTACTAATATTATAAATTCGGAAGATAGTTTGTATGTTTGTTACGCATTAAAGTCTTAACTACTCAACAGATCATCATGAAAGTTTTGCACATACGGGGATACTTTTTCCCTAGGCCCCTTCCCTAAACACTCCAACGGAAACTGATATAACAAAAGTCTAAAAAAGTTTTCTACAAAGTACGCAGAAGTAATAGCGAACAAGTCATATAATTTCAATACTTGCAATTTGAAAATTTTGGTCTATGATAGATCTAACAATAACTTTCATTGTATTCATTCAAATGATTTACAGTAAAAACACACGCATCAAAAATGTCACTTCCAACATTCACACTGTTCTAAGTTCACAACAATATCTTACAAGCCAACCCCTGACTCTTATCTCGTTTAGTTATCGTGTAATAAAATTATAAGATATAACAAATTAACTATCAGATCTTGAGATAAAAACTTAACTTAATTATAAAAATTAATCCGTTGTGATTATCGGTAGTGAAACGGAACATGTTTAACTTCTTTTGTTAAGAATTTAGCTCATATACAAAATAGAGGCCTAGAAGATTATTTTTTTTAATATACTTTTATAATCTTATTTTTTTATTTATTTATTTATTTATTTATTTATATACTCTTTATTGCACACCAATATAGACAAAAATAATAGGAGTAAAACAAAAACAAAGAAAAGAAAAATGTACAATAGGCGGCCTTATCGCTAAAACAGCGATCTCTTCCAGGCAACCTTTGGTAGAGGAGAGAGATAGGATGGTAGGGGTGTACAAATTATTTAATACATAAAAAAAAAAAATAGATACAATATATATATGTATATATACGATACATAAATAAATATTCCATAAATATATAATTATATAATAATATAATATACACACACATTATAAATATATACATTTACATACTATAGATACTTACATAATAAATAAAATATTTAATTGCAGTATTTCTTCATGAAGCAAGATAGTGCTCTTTTATCATTTTTTTAAAAGAAGTAATAGTTGGTGCACGTCTTGCTTCTAGTGGAAGAGAGTTCCAAAGACGAATTGAATGGACTGTAAATGAGTCACTATAAAAAGATGTTGTATGAGGTGGTATTTTTAAAATCAAATTCTCTTCAGAACGAAGATTATGGCTATGTGAAGAACTAAGAAATTGAAAACGTTCTTTTAGATATGAAGGAGAAGACGGATTGAACAGAATACAGTACAGAAGTTGAAGGATGTGAGTATTCCTGCGAAGCCGGATTGGGAGCCACTTGAGCTTTTTACGAAATTCAGAAACGTGATCATATTTACGAAGACCAAATATGAATCGGATGCAAAGATTTTGGAGACGCTCAAGTTTATTAAGTTGCTCCTCTTTTAGATCAAGATAACATGCGTCAGCATATTTTTATCTATAATTTTGTAAACGTATATTATTTTCGACTACTGATTAATATTTGATTGTGTTTTGTCTTTAGGCAGGAGCATATAAATAGTAAACCATTTTTAAGAATAAATTATTATATATTATAATAAGATTACGCACTTGCATTCTTAAAACCATAAACGCTCGGACTATTATTTAAAAAAAAGACATATTATTATGAACGAAGTTCTTAATTAAAGTCAATTATAAGTAAATATATGTTAAAATAAGAACTGTCTTCCCGTTTACAATCCAATGCGGTGGTAACTTCAATTTGGACTAAACTAGCGGGCTGTAAAATAACGATTTAAAATACTTGCAAAAGTCGATTCTAAATAAATATATTTTTATTTGTATTATTTTTTACCTATGTTATTAAATAAAATATTGCCGCAGCATGTGTAACTATGTCACTTTATTTTATTTTGAGTATCTGACATGATCAGCGCGTCATCTATTTTGCATTGATAGTACTATTAGGAAATACGACCAGACTACGACGAGTTATTTTAAACATAAAACTGTCAATAATTCGACTATAAAATAATATTAAAACAAAAAATTTACAAACATCTCACTTCCAAATATGTTAGCGTCCATTAAATAGCGTCCATTAGCTATCGTTCATTTGATTGCATCATTGGTGACGTCATAAACTTTTTGATAACGGGAACATTTGTATGTATAATAATAACTCTTACGGATTATAGCCGAAAGGCTAATTTAAAAGCCAATCATCTACTATAGTTATTATAAACATTAATCAACGTTTAATTTCGATCCGCACTGCTATTCTATGAGATTTCACTTCGTATCTCATTCTTAAAATGTTGATAATCGACCTACGGTGATAGTGATTTTGTTACGTATGTCATTAAAATGTCATAATTATATGTCAGTGTCGCATATCACTTCCTCTCATCTCACGATCGTGTTCTGCGGTTGAGCTTCGAATTCGTTCTTAGAATAGCTCTACTTGTGGAAACATTTAACATAAAGTTATCTAATGTTGTCACTTTCACCGCTACATTTTTCTAAAGCAATTCTCCTAAAATCGATTACCTGACTTTGCATTTCACAATAATTTAACAAACCGAGAAACTGATCCGAGAACCTTCGGAAGTCGATTTTGTTTAATTTCATTTAATGCTATTAGCGAAAGAGTGTTTCGGAACAAATTCTTAATTACAATGGTGATTAATTGATCGAATCGTTGATTCTTATAATGAATAGACTTTAAGATATATATCAGTCATTATTTCGTCAATCTTTTTGAGACAATAAAACATAGTGGCTATATAAAGAAAATCTTTGTCGCACTATTCAGCGAAGCTCGTTACATTTACCGTATAATGTAAGTATGTCTCATATGTGTGCTGCGTACGTAAATAGAAAAACAATCTTAATTAAAATTTAAATTTAAGCCACGCATAAATTATTCGCAATTAATAGCAATATGGTGTAAAATTAATTGGCTCCGAGAGATAAAATGCAAATCGTTCCACGGCCACTTTGTTTTACAAATTAACATTATTTTCTAAGAGCATCGGCTCGGTGAAAATAAGAAATAACACAGACATATTCAAGAATTGAGTCATCGAATATTGTACTTTATTAAACGAAAAATTATACAAATGGATCATAGCACGGACTTAATGCCCGAAGGGATTCTTTACCTGTCCACCAGTTAACCTTACTAGCACGTGTTGGTGAAAAATTCTTTACCTGAAACAAAAAAATACAATAATAAATCAGTAACAGTCTATGAATGTTCCACTGCTGGGCTAAGGTCTCCTCTCCCTTTTTGAGGAGAAGGTTTGGAGCTTATTCCACCACGCTGCTCTAATGCGGGTTGGTGGAATACACATGTGGCAGAATTTCAGTGAAATTAGACACATGCAGGTTTCCTTACGATATTTTCCTTCATCGTCAAGCACGAGATGAATTATAACCACAAATTAAACACATGAAATTTCAGTGGTGCTTGCCCGGGTTTGAACCCACGATCATCGGTTAAGATTCATGCGTTCTTACCACTGGACCATCTCGGTTATTGATTTGACAAATCAATAATAAATAGCTTATACAATTATAACAGGACTAATCTAATAATAGATAAAGAATAGAAAGAGAATAATAATTAAATAAAAATTACATTTACTCAGTTTGAAAATTAGTCTCAGACTATATATAAGACAATTTTTTTAATAATAATCATTAGGTTTCTTCAATGAGAACGAGACTCGTAATAACAGGATCAGGAAGTCATAATCCAACCGGCATCCTTTCAAGCCGTCAATCGCCCGACTATTAGGCTACTGCAGCTTAATTAACGACCAGACTCGGACCGAAAGCAAAAAAAAAAAACACTAATTACGCTGTTGTTATGATAATCATACAAGTGCACTTTTAATCAAAACCATCAGATTGATTCGTATCTCAATTGTTAACTTTCATAACTTTAATTATAAAAACCGTTTTCTAATTAATTTATTCGTAATATAACTAAAGAAAATTCATTATGATATTAAAGTACTTTACGTTAAGTACGTTTTTTTTTATCAAGATTGGTAGGCTGACAAATGGGCCACCTGTTGGTAAGTGGTCAGCATCTCCTCATCTCCGCCCATCGACATTGGCACTGTAAGAAATATGCGATACCTAGGGGACTAAGATAGTGCCCGTAGTTTTACTGGCGTCAGTCTAAATAATAATTAGAAGTATTTGTTGCATAAATATATTTGCTTGCTAAACTTATAATATCAGCGTTTTTTATTTATTTAAAGAAAAAAATACCAATCAAGCTGAGGCTGCACTACCAGATAACACGCAGCGATTTTAATTTTCGCGCTTTTAATCCGCACCGCACCGAGTCCTTTATTAAACCACCCAACTCCTTACTCGACTTTATATATCGATTGCATGTTATACAATAAAAGTTAAATAAACAGTTTTATAATATGAATGGATTACGATAAATCGTCTAATCCTTTTTTATTGTCAGAACTCACAACTTCAGTACAGCTAGTTCAATACATCCGCTACAGTGCAAGTGTTAATGTAAGCCGTAATAGTGCGGTGTGTCTTCGTGGATTGAACCAGCTAGCTATACATTTATACTATACTTTTGTCACGCGAACTTCTACATAAAACGTTTATATCGTAATGTTACATATATAACTCTATTACTTGGCGCACGCCAATAAAAAGTTCTCAATTGACATGATTTTTCCGACATCTTCAACAATCATCGTCATATTTCAGACCATTTACACAAACGTTAATAAATTATATACCTAAACCTTCCTCATGAGTTACTCCGTTCATTGACGAAAACCGTATATAATTCAGTTTGTTAGTTTTTGATTTTATCGCGTACAGACAGACATTCAGACAGACGCGGGAGTGGCGTGTGGTGTGCACTTTGTTTTATAATATGTATATTTGTAAATTTGTCAAAATGTATGTAAAAAATCGGAACTGTAATGAAATAAAAACTAACGATTCTACCGTTCGTATATTAGTTTAAAAAATGATGCCACAGCAGCTGCGGAGTTGAAACAATTGCGCGAACAAATGTGGTAAATTGTCCACAGTAATAACAGCCATTAGAGGAGAGAGCACGCAGCGAGGTAATTGTCAAAAACGACGAGCGTCAAAAGAATTTCGTCAACAGTATGTGGTTTTACGAATAACGTATTGAGGAAAACTTGTACTTTTATGTGTTTCGAGATAAGAAGAGTATTACTATTAGCTTTTATGGCAAGTTCCGTACGCTTTTAACAAATTAAAGTGATATATACTTATTATATTAAATAGTTGCCATTCTATTCTCAGTATTGTTGCGTTCCGGTTTTAAGGGTGAGTGAGCCAGTGTATCTACAGGCACAAGGGATATAACATCTCGGTTCCGTAGAAAAAACTTAGGCCTCGCTACAATTTCTATGTCAAAGCGAGTCCGATCTGTACAGTATTGCAGTAACCGTCTACACTATATGTAACAATCAACGTGTCACCTCATCAAAAGCGGAACACATCAACATTATAAAGGCGCGTCCACACTAATGCGACCGGCCCGTCGCCTCCGCTGTACCTCGTCATGTGAATTAGTCGCGCCTAATCGAGACGCGGCGTGCGCTGGCGATGGAAATGCGTTAATAATAAATATAACATTCACATTACGTATTGTGGAGTGCGTAGTTAAAGATGTCCCGCTTCATTGCTTACTAAAATATATATATTGAAAATTTACATACAAGTATTTGTGAGCGTTGAATATAAGATATAACAAGTTCGTAGCTTAACGGAGGTGATTATCGAATGCATCGATAAAAAGTACATTAATTTCACGCAACTTTTCAAACATTATCCGTGAAGCCGTTACCGAACCCTTATTTACTAGGTGACAGACAAAAACTCGAGGCACGCAAATAACGAGCAACGCGATTATTTGTTTAGTATTTAGACACGCGCGATTGAACATCGCGCACGCGACGTGCGACGCGAGAGCCTGCGATTCGTGCGGTCACCTTAATGATATTTATTTTTATAACATTGCGTAACCTACACAAATATAATCGAAGCTATTTATTTTAGAAAAATAAATAAATAAATAGTATTATATTATTTCTTCTGCACTTTATATATGTATATATAATGGTCGCCACTATTTTTAGTTCGTTCGACTTGCTGACTGACGATATTATGAACCAATATATATATATATATAAATGATGAAAATATATATATATATATATATTTTCATCATTTTTCATGATGAAAATATATATATATATATTTTCATCATTTTCATTCATCATCAGCCGAAAGACGTCCACTGCTGGACAAAGGCCTCCCCCAAGGATTTCCACGTTGCCCGATCTTGCGTTGCCCGCATCCAACGGCTTCCCGCGACTCGTTCTAAGTCGTCGGTCCACCTTGTAGGGGGCCTGCCCACCCTACGTCTTCCGGTTCGTGGTCGCCACTCGAGAACCTTTCTGCCCCAGCGGCCGTCGGTTCTGCGAGCAATGTGCCCCGCCCACTGCCACTTCAATTTAGCAATTCTTCGGGCTATGTCGGTTACTTTGGTTCGCCTGCGGATTTCATCATTTCTGATTCGATCTCGCAGAGAAACTCCGAGCATAGCCCTCTCCATTGCCCTTTGAGTGACCTTGAGCCTTCTTATGAGTCCCATTGTGAGCGACCACGTCTCTGATCCATAAGTCATCACTGGCAACACACACTGGTCGAAGACTTTCGACTTGAGACACTGCGGTATTTGGGATGAGAAGATATAGTGTAGCTTCCGCTGCCCAGCCGAGTTGAATTCGACGATTGACCTCTTTCTCGAAGTTGGACCTACCTAGTTGGATGGTCTGATCTAGGTAGACATAGTTGTCTACAACTTCGAGTGCAGAATTTCCAACCTTGACTTGAGTGGGTGCAACATGGATGTTCGACATGATTTTCGTCTTGTCCATGTTCATTTTTAGACCCACTTGTTGGGAAACCCTGCTGAGGTCATCGAGCATAGTGCCGAGGTCTACCAAGGTCTCAGCCATAATTACAATGTCATCGGCAAATCGAAGATGAGTGATGTACTCGCCGTTGATATTGATGCCAAGTCCGTTCCAGTCCAGAAGCTTGAAAACATCTTCCAATGCGGTAAACAGTTTTGGAGATATCACGTCTCCCTGTCTTACACCTCTCTGCAGTTGGATAGGTTTTGAGTTCTGATCCTGTAGTCGGATCGACATGGTGGCGTTCTCATACAAGCACTTTAACACCCTGATATACCGATAATCAATTTGGCACCTTTGAAGAGAATTCAGCACGGCCTAGGTTTCGATCGAATCAAAGGCTTTCTCATTGTCCACAAACGCTAAGCGTCATCTGTCGTTGTATGTGTCCACTTCCTCGCAGTCTGCTAGGCAATCGAATCGGTTTTGGAGTTCGAGCTGAAAGGCTTCGGGATTTCGGATTTGAAGAGGTGATGGTCGGAGCGTAGACTTCATCAGTCGGGACCTCTGGAGTTTAACATTGATATTTAACGAGCCTCTTACGAGTCTGTGATCGCTCCCAGTTTTGACTGCATTGATCACGGAGACGTCATTAAATATTTGTTTTCTCGTCGACAAGATGAAGTCTATCTCATTCTTGGTTTTCCCATCAAGAATGAGATAGACTTCAATATATATTAGTATATTTATATTGTTTATCTAACCTACCTTCTGTGAATATTACGCCAAAAAACGACCATTATGTCAGTTCCACTACGTAAACTATCTGTTTTGTTCACGTATTAACTTTCCAAAAATAGAATAAAGTATAACCGCCAGTTCATGAAAGTCTTATTGTATTACGTATTATTATTATTAAGCGTTAATAACCGTTTACCTAAATACATAATATTCAGAATAATCGATAATGAACAACTATTAAACGTTTAATTGTTCACGATAGAGGCTGACCAATTGTCACGAAATTATTTAAGTCATCACGCGAATGAGCGACACGAACGCATCCTGACGCCAAGCGTTCATTGTTTTTTTCAGGATATTCTAACGGGCAGAACTCATAATTGTTTAATTGTTTGTTATTTATTGTTTTATTTCAGACCATTGATGAGAAGAAAAAACAACAACAGCATATTTATTGTTGTATTTTAAATTGTTTCGCCTTTTTCAATTGTTATAATGTCTGTCACAAAATCGTATTATGCTATTTTTATTATTTTATATTCTACGAAGTTTTAATGTTTTGTAGGATTCTGTTGTTAATTAATAGGTACATTAACTAGGTTTTAATAAGCCATGGTAATAATATTTTCCAGATTCTATATTGGAACTATCTTGTTAATAATGCTTCACTGAAACGATTATACATATTAAGTACTGTATTACTATTTATAACCGCATAATATATGTGAACTTAAGTTATTATTTCGGTATTTTACGTTAAATAATAATGAATCGATTACTTGCCACATAAACATTAAGGTTATGAAACATTCTAATAAAATAGACTAAATCGTAATATTTTATTAAGCCATAGATTTTATACGTTTTTCCATTTCACGGTAAAATAGAATGTATAACAAATGTCATAAGACTTACTATCCCGTAGCACGATTAATTATTTTGCAAAGATGTTTTGTATAAATTAAGGTAATCAAAATTTGGATACGCGTGTCTTCGATACACGACGCTACAATTACTATTCATAACGTATCGTGAGATATTGTCGCCTAAGAAAATCGAGCAAATAATTTATTATTAGAACACAACCGCATTAAAAAAAAAACCAATTATATTAAAAAATATTATCGTTAAATTTGAATAGATTAAAATAGACAAATAAATTTGGAAGGATTTCGCGATTATAACTTGATGTTAGGGCTTTGTGCAAGCCCGTCTGGCTAAGTGCTTAAGTATCAACCGCATATATTCTACCGCCAAATAGCAATACTTCGCAGTGTTTTGTTCTGGTTTGAAGGCTAAGCATGCTAGTGTAACTACAAGTAAGGGATAAGAGCCCAAGATTGATGACGAATTGAGGATGTAAGAAATGGTTAATATTTTTATAGCGCCAATGTCTAAGGGTGATGATTAACGGCCTTACTTCAGCGGCTGTTTACTTAAACACTTATTTCACTCTTTCTGACATTAGTGACATTCATTAGAAGAAGACAGAGCATTAATTAATCACCTGGTAAACAACGTATATAAATAAGGCCGTATCATTTTATTAAAAAAAGGATTTAGTGAAAAAGACATAAAAACAGTAAAATAAATATTTATTAGAGTGTTTTCAACAAATAAATAAATATTGAATTTTATTCGCTTCATTTATCACCAGCATTAAGAAACATTATCTATAAACGGCGTTTGTAAAACTTGTTATAGAATAGATAAATACATAAGTCTAACTAAATTATTGACCCGATAAAGTAACCCTATTGACATTTGTTTTTCTGCAACAACCCACAAAAAGACCACGGATTGAAATTCAACCTTAAACACACATGTATCTCAAAGATAATATGAACATAGAAAGAACGCAGAGACACAACCAAATAGCGCTGTACCGTAATTACATCGATAATCGATATTGAGACGGTATATTACGACGACTAAATTAATGAACTTAATGATACCGAAAAATCAATGCATCCAAATAGAAAACTAATTGGTACACATGTCGCTGGTGTGTTAACGATATATATTCGTTTCTTTTCATAGCGGCGAACGTTTATACGTTTCTATTTAAATAAATTTAAAGAGGTAACAGTCGTAGCAACAGATGTGAGTGAAACTTAACGGTGTACGCTCGCGTGTCACAAGAGTGCCGAGACTCACGTCCGTTATACTTAATTTACGACGATAGCATCTTGTACGATTACGATACGATTACAAGCGTCATCCGAGACGCACAATAAATGTATCGGATCGAGAGCACCACACTACGCTTAATGAAGCCATACGCGAAGTGGAGTCATAATCCGTCGAATTTACGTCGACCGTTAGAGTCCGACATTTAAGTCGATAAAATGTTCGTATTTTTATCGATATCAGTCCGCAGCTCGTTGTCGGCCCGATAATTTCTTTATTTTCATACCGCAGCGAGACCTCGCGAACTGTGTACCAGTTTTTTTTTTTTATTGCTTTTTTTCTCGATTCTTGCATTAAAGTAGCCGGGGCGTGTTTTGGTAATTATCAAAATCTTTTTCGTTATTGCCGATGATAAATTACGATTTCGTCTTTTACTGCTCATTTTAATGGTATCGATATATTTCGGTAATAGATTTTAATTACCGTGTAGTTTATATATAAGATTTTACTATAAGAATTCGTTTTTGATAAAAAAGTATATATTTCACATTCGATATTAAATATTTTCTAAAGCGAAATTGGGTTAATGTCCAAACTTTTACTAAGTTACTAGTAGTAGTTAAGTTAATGTATACTTATTCTATGCTCAAAGGTTATATTTAAGTTATCTTGTAATGCTATAAACAGTCTAATTACATATTGATCAGTACTTAAGGCATAGAAAGTACACATAATGAGGCGAATAACAACAGATTAAACAAATTATGTTTTTTTTTATTCGTTACAGATTAAAAATCGAACATACATAACATGACGTAAGTAACCGGTTTTTTATTGTCAAACATTGTAATATAATTATTATGTCTGACCTTTAAATAGTAAATGATTTTACAATTAATCATTTAGAGTATATAATATCTTGTTATATAGTTCCTACGTAAAGTAATATTTAATATATATTCGTTTCTCAGCAGCTTTCACCCGTTATATTGTTCGTGTAGTCAATTTCTATTTGATAAAACGATTGACGCGCTGTCAAATCTTAATAAGTATTTATTTAGAAACCTTAGAGCACATAAAAGTAGGTAAGCTGTCTAGCAAGCAATGAAGATCTAAGGGATCAAAGACATTGTATAATACGCAATTAAATTAACAAGCTCTCTTAGAAGTTAAATGTATTGAATTTGATAAAAATCAATATATTTAAAAGGATAAAAATAGTTTATTTAAAAGAAAAAAAAAACAATTTCTTCGATAACAATAAATATTATTTTCTTCTACATCCAATGCATTTAAAATTTCCCTATTTAATAGTCCAAACTAAATTAAGAATTCAAAGCTACTTATTCCGTCAATGTTTGCACTGTAAACACATTGGATTAACGCGACTCTCTTAAAAACAAACAACGCAATCGCTTTGTCGGGACCGCGACTTTTTGTGTCAAAAAAAAAAAAAAAACAACGTCCATATTCTGTGAACGGGTTCGACCGAGGTCATTAGGGTTACTTTCTAGACATTTTCCTCGTAACAGAGTAATGCGTTAAGAGTTATTTTAATTTAACGTTCGGTATGTGCTTATTATCCGTGAAATAAAAATGTACAATTAATAATAATATATAGAATAGTTAGTTTTCTACATATAAAGAAACAGTGATTCTCTACAGAAATATATATACTTATACATAATTATATAGGTGCAAACAGATAAGCATGGTAATATATCTTCCGAGAGCGAGTTTACGGTTCAATCAATATTCATCGAGTACATAACGCATTAAATCAATGACATGAACAAAATAAAAAAATAAATAAAAAAAAAATATCATTGAAAACCGTTCATGCCGAATGTAAACGGTCACTTACCGATCTGATATCAGGAGAAACTGTATCAAACATTAACATTTTGAAATTGGCAGAAGTCGACCTTATTTTTATTTAATCTGTGTCGTAATTTTAAATACCATTCGATTATTATTCGAGTAAACTTATTCGTAAGGAAGTTCTTATTATTGTATTTTTAAGCAAATGTACATAACAAGTTCTTTTTTTGAAATGAAAAAAAAAACGCGATGTTTTTTATACATTTATGATACGTGTCGGTTACAATATTAGATCTCGTGACAATTTTTCATTTTACTTTATATATATTTACAAAAATATATAAACAAATACGAAATGATAATCATACAACTTGGATTAATTAATTTAGATTTCCATAAAAACCTTGACCTATTGATTTAAATAAAAATAAATAAAATCAAAGTGTCTGTCTGTGATTTCAAAGTAACTGCCTCACTTTAAATTAATAAAGCTATTTGCGAGATTTTTTTTTACTGGGACATTATTCACACACGGCCATCTGATCCCAAACTAAGCAGAGCTTGCAATATGTAAACCAGACAACTGATATAATACTTTTCCTTTGTAAATACTCACATAGACAATTACACCCAGACTCAGGACAAACAGACATGTTCATGCACACAAATGTCTATCCTGGGTGGGAATCGAACCCACAACCTTCGGCGTGAAAGGCAAATATCTACCAACCACGCCAACCGGCCCGTCAAAGTTCCAAGTCCCGTCAAGGCCCAAAACAACCATTTTTTTTAAAACACTACTAGCTGTAAAATTAAATATTTTATGTATATAATGAGATATTATGTGTATTAAAATAGCGGATTTTCGTCACAAACCAAATTCCACACCGAGATTTGCTTGTTACGAAATAAATCTTAAAAATCGTTTTGTGAAAACCAATAATCAAGTCACGTTTCTCATGAATTTAATTATTAACCGCATTAAATTGTGCATTGATCTCACCTACATCCGTACATTAATAATGTAATCTGGTATATGTCAAAGATTTTAAGTCTGACCTTTAAATGCAACTGACAAGTTACAATCATAACTTACTGACAATTAATATATTGATTTCATAGTACAATGATAAATATATCATGTTTTGTATGTTATCATTTATCACAATCGAATATACTACTGATTATTATTATATGGTTTTCCCGTGAAAGAATAATAAATTGTTATTACGTTTCACATATGACATATAATATGATAATAGTTGAGAGGAGTGGCGCGTGCGCAGCCCACGCACACATTAGCAAGTCTAATGTATACGGATTTACACACGCAAACTCAATACTGATCCACTAAGTAAAATTCTTTCTATTATCGCTATACGTATATTCTTTTTTGTGTGTAATTTATAAGGTATATATCCGGATTATATTTAACGCTACTGGTTTTTTTTCTTTTTATTTCTAATATTTGCCGTGATGTAGCGATATAAATAGCGAAAATTTGATGCTAATTAATTCAAGACGCTATGAAGTTGGCTGAATAGATTACCACGGATTAGAGAAGCTGTTGCACAGCTACATATAAAACGTGTCATTTGACATTGACATATATTAATATATTGTATCCATGTATGTTTTGCGGACAAATTATTTTTTTATATAAAAAAAAACACTGTTCCAAATTTAAAATCCAAATATTTTCTTCTAAATTTGATCTAAAGTTGATTTAAAATTGGAACATCAATTATTCGATATATTCATTAATTATAAATACGTTATTTTAATGAGGCTAATTAGAATTTTTAAACGTGTCATTTGAAATATGCGAATTGTAAAATATGTCGGTTTGAATTTATTTACGGTAGGTTTGACCGCCTTGTTACTGGTTACATTACAATACCGTTTATTATGTAAATGATTTTCTACATTATTTCCGACAGGGTATATTAATAAGTTACGGGTAAGGTCGTATTTAAATGAGTCGCGCTCCATCCTAGCTTAGAGTTCATAAGACTGGACTCTTGTAATACCACGAGATAGGAGAATTACTTGATAGTATTGTTTTAGAGTCGAGATAGCTCAGTGGTTCGAACACAAAGCGAAACTGAATTTTCATGTTCTTTATCTGTGTTTATAATTCATCTCGTGCTTGGATGTAGAGATGTACATCGTGGGAAACTTACAAAATCTACGTGTCGGATGAAAATCTGACACCTGTTTATATACCAATCCACTATGAAGCAGTGTGGCGGAACAAGCTCCGAACCTCGACCTCAAGTTTTGTGTTCAAGCTTCGTATTTCTAATTGTCTGTTTGTTGCTTCATCACGAATAAACAATTGAAACGAACGTAATGAAATTTGATAAAGAGCCTAGCCTGAAACCCAGGATATGGAAATATAAATACGGGAAAAACTCGAATGTGAATAGAGACGTGGGTAAAAGCAAGTGGGTTCAGAAATTATTATCAGTTTAACATTATTATCTAGCGTAAAGTACACATGTAGTTTTATCATTACAATTCGTTGTGTTTTCTTTACATATGTAACAGAATCTTGAGTATAAATATTTAGTAGTTACAATATATAAAATCAAAATCTTTATTCAATATCTCAGACTTGAGAAGAACCGTTGAAAGAAACAATCTTACTATAGCTACGGTGATTATTCTTGCAAAATATTTTCCATTATTGAAACGACGTCTGTTCTAAACTGACGTCAAATTGAAATGTCACTGTACCTCGTCAATAAACGATATAATAAACAAATGTTTGTTGAAATATTATTTACGAATGATTCATAACTAGTGTTATATTATTGCAAGAAAATAAAATTCGCGATTCACTCCGCCTTCAAAATAAAATTGGAGTTGCATTTTAATGATATTTAGGTACTTCACATATATTTAGAGTTCATCATCTATTCCATTATTTTTCCTAAAAAGTTCTTTAAAAATTCTGAATCTCTCGTTGCCTCGGGATCCGACCAGCTGAAGAGCCCGATTCAGCCAATAATAATAGTATCCGAAGGAACGGATTTGGGGGCTCAAATGTCATAGTGCCTGGTGCCTTGAATTTCCCAGTTCAGACCTGGTCACTAGAGAGGAATCTCTTCCTATATACTGCAACACAGATAAATACTTTAAACATCGGCTTCCCGTTATCGAGACAAAATTTTACCAGCATTAGGACAAATACAAGCCCTTGGTATTATTAACGGTGTTTAAGATAGAAAGTCTCGTTTGAAACGAAACTTTTTAAATACATTATAAACCATATGCAAATATCACACCGTAAAACGCGAGGACCGTTTCACTTACCAGACTTAAGTCACGATATCGCTTAATATTCGCAAATGTAATTGGACCAAAAGAGATATATTTATTTATTGTAAATTTAAAACGTTCAAAGATCAAAGACGCTTACATAAGGAGACATTTTGATGTAATTATTTCTGTAGATTTATGTGACTCGTTTTAGAAACATAAAAATATATTGTGTATTTTGAGAATTGCCATTTGTTAATAGCGGTAAAATATCGTAAAGTTGTACTGTCATGAGGACAAGATAGGGTTGGGACTATATAAGTGTATTTTAGTATTTTGATATATTTGTGTTTATGTCAAAGAATGTCCTGACAAATTGTGTTCATAACGACCATTCTTCTTAGAGACGCTCAATTGCGCATGATATATTATTGTGCACAAGTGTGTGCGCAAACAAAGGTCCACTCTCTATTCCTGTGCTCTCGTCCGATGGGACGGCAAACGCGATACGACCGGAGAGTTCAAGAGCAGGACCAACGCATCACATGTATTCCGAAGCGCGGGTGTGTAAATTAGATTTTTTTTTTATAATTGCCGGGAGGGCAAATGACTCTACTCCATGGTAAGTACTTCCTGATGGTAAGTGGTAGTAAAGTCCAAACGTGACGACGGCCAGTACAGACGGGAAAAACGTTCTGCACTAGCCGCCTTCGCCTTGCCGGCCCGCAAGATGCCTCTTCACGCCTCGTTTGAAGGAACCCGGGTTGTAAGAGGAGGGGAACACGTGAGCTGGTAAGGAATTCCATTTTTTGGAAGTGCGACAAAGAAAGGAGTTGCCAAATTTCTTTGTTCGCGATGGAATTGATGTTACAGTTAGGCGGTGACATCGAGAAACAGCTCGCGTGAACTTAAGAAGGAAGGGGGAAGCAGGAATTTAGAGAGAATAATTCCTCAGAGCACTCGCCGTGATACAGTCGATAGAAAGCGCTCAGTGCTGCTATCTCACGACGCAATTGTAAAGGTTCAAGGGTGTTTGTGACCTTTACGTCGCCAATAATGCGTACGGCACGTCGCTGCAACCGGTCCAAGTAGGTACTTAGCGGAGCCATCCCAAAGGTGCGAGCAATATTCCACGCAAGACCGTACCTGTGTTTTGTACAGCAGGCACAGTTGTTGTGGCGTGAAAAAACGCCGCACCTTGTTCAGAACGCCAAGTTTCCGTGAAGCTGTTTTTATAACAGCCTCGATGTAATCCCTTGGACTAAGGTCGCAGCGAACGTCAATCCCCAGCATGGCGATTTTGCTTTGTATCACCAGCGGAGTACCACAGAGGGAGGGAAGAGGGGAAAATGCTGACTTTTTCGCTGTGAGAGCGCATACCTGTGTTTTCTTGGCATTAAACTCAACAAGATTGTCAGAGCCCCATTTGGCGATGAGCTCTAACGTCCTTTCGAGTTCAATGACAAGATTCTTCCACCTCTCCTCAATTTCCGCCCGCCCAGCCACTGCGCGTCCGTGGTATCCACCATGCACTGTACTATCGTCTGCATAGCAATGTATATTCCCAAGAGAGAGCATATCATTGATATGCAAAAGAAAGAGTGTCGGAGATAGCACAGATCCCTGGGGGACCCCAGCATTCACTACATAGAATTGTGAAGCGCAACCATCAACTAAAACACGAAGGCTACGCTTGTGTAGGAAGCTGGCAATCCAGGTGCATAGCTGAGCAGGCAGACCATATGCCGGCAGCTTGGAGAGAAGACTTCTGTGCCAGACTCTGTCGAAAGCCTTGGAGATATCGAGGCTTACAGCCAACGATTCTCCATGCTTGTCGATAGCTTCACCCCAGAGGTGTGTTACTAGAAGATCACCTGTGGAACGTTTTGGTCGAAACCCGTACTGACGATCATTAAGTAGACAGTGATCTTCTAGGTAATGGATCAGTTGGTTGTTTAAAATCCGTTCCATCACCTTACAAAGTACTGAGGTGATAGCTATTGGCCGATAATTTGCCGGGTCAGACCGATCCCCTTTTTTGGGAACCGCTTGCACATTAGCTCTTCTCCAAGCCTCCGGCACACATCCCAAAGAGAGAGAAAGTTGGAACAGGCGCGTTAACACAGGAGACAGCTCCGCTGCGCACTTCTTTAGCACTTTGGCTGGTATTCCATCGGGACCGCTAGCTTTCCGTACATCAAGTGATTGCAGCTCCGCACGCACATCACGTTGCCTGATTTTGATGTCAGGCATCGTATGGCCACATGAAGGTATTGTAGGTGGCAGCGCACTACAATCATCGATGACGGAATTATCGGCAAAGAGTTTAGCCAGGAGATCAGCTTGCTCTTGCGGACTGTGAGCTAGCGATCCGTCCGGATTTCTGAGCGGTGGCAGCGAAGGTTGGCAGAAATTGTTTTGCACAGACTTGGTCAGACGCCAGAAGCTACGGGAGCCCCTAGGATGCGAAACAAGATCATGACCAATCTGTACAATGCGCTGTGCATCCGCTCTCATGTATGCCTTTCTACAGGACTTGGAATTTTTATTGTAGTTTGCTTTCAGTGAGTCAATGTTAGATGCCCCGCTAATGCAGCCGTTGATCCACTTGCGATATGCCGCCTGCTTAGATGATACAGCATCGGTACATTCACGAGTGAACCAACGGTTACGCGTACCCCTACTGACGAGATCTGAGCTAGTAATTTAGTATTCCATTCCCAACATGATCTCGTCAGCAACAGCAGCGGCACTAGCTGTCGGGTCATTCCTACTGAAGCAACGTTCCTTCCAAGGGACCGACGCATAGTAATCGCGCATACCGTCCCAATCTGCCGACTTATAGTGCCAAACGCGACGTTTGCATACCGCTAGTGGCGGCAGCTTGGCCTGTGGCACTCTGGTAGATATAAAGCCGTGATCCGAAGAGCCAAGAGGAGCCTGAACCACAACCTGATATTCCACCGGGTGAGAAGTCAGCAGAAGGTCCAGTAGAGAAGGTGCTTGCCCATCAATGTCTGAAATCCTGGTGGGCTGATCAACCAGTTGGGTCAAGTCATGTGTGAGAGCAAACGCATGAGCAGTCCTTCCAGCATGGTCAGTTTTGAAGGATTTCAACCATGATTCGTGGTGAGCATTAAAATCCCCCAAAAATACCAATTCCGCGTTAGGAAATTGCTCTTGCGCAGCCACCCGACTAAGATGGTCAAATAATCGGCTTGTCTCCAAGTCACCATTGTGGGATCTGTAGAGGCACATGTAGACTCGACTCTGACGAACCAGGTCCACACGTACCACCAACATGAAGAAGGAGGGGTCCTCCAAGCAGCGCAGTCGGTGACAGCAAACATCCGTCCTGACGAACAAGCATACTCCGGCTTTCGCTTTGAAGGATTCTTCAAGCGTGTAGCCGGGATAATTAAGGTAGCTGGTATCGGCAGGACGGAGTATTTGTGTCTCCGTGAGAAACAACATTGCTGGCCGTGCTGTCTCGAGATATAACAAAAGGGGACACTCTGTCCTCTCGAAACCAATAAAACGAACAAAATGGATACACATGCGGCTGTATTCCATCCGACACATGTAACTTTCCTCAAGATGTTTCTATCGACCGTCGAACACGAGACGAATTATAAAAACAAATTAAGCACAGTGGCGCTTGCAGTGCTCAAACCCAAAGTATGAAAATATAAACGAAAAAGCTTCATTTCACGTACGGAACTCCATATACAAATATAAATATTATACGTGAAATTTTAAAATTATCGCAAATACTAAATAATCAAGTTAGTGCGTTATAAATGTCACTTGGCGCCATAATAATTAAAAATATTAACGACATCATGTTAAAAGGTAACGTTGCCTGCATCTTGTATGAAACAGCACCGACGTTTGTATTGCGATAAGAAATACTCGTAAGTTGTCAATCGTGTGAATATATCTCATTAAATAAAAAGAAAAATTATTAATATATTTAAATTATTTCAAATAGACAAAATCGAAAATGTATTACATATATCGGCTTCAAATTAACAGCAAAGGCTGTAAATAAGATTATAAATCAGAAGTTCGACAATGCACAATTGAACCTATATTTTTGCAAATCATTAACGTTAAATATTTTTGTCTACAAAAAAATGCGACTTTACAACATTGCCTAAATAAATACGACAACAATAAAAATATCAATCCTGTAGTCAGGCAAAAAAATAAATTAACGGATGCTTTAACACAGGCCGGCCCATTCCCATTTTCAGATTAAAATGGCAATAGACTGGTCATATCCAAAGCTTAAAGACAATAGATGGACAACAAAGGTGTGTCACTTTTGTTGTCCATCTATTGTCATGAAGGGGCCATTGGGGAAAAGAAGTATCGGCATACCAACGAAACGGTGGACTGATGGTATTGTTAAGAAAGCAGGGCAAGATTGGATGATTTTCGCCCGAGATACTAACACAAAGAAACATTCGAATTGTAAACATTTGTAACATGTAGAATAAAAGGTTATATATATAGTCAATTTCATACTTACTTAAATTAATTTAATTTTAGTTATTATATTTTAGTTATTAATGTAATATAAATTTTCACTACACTAATGTATTAATTTTATATACAAGCTGTTGAATTATTAAATAAATATATTAATTAAATAATTTTAAGTTTATAGTTTTTAAATGTTTTAATATTATTTTAAAGTTCAACGGCACGTTGAGATATTGGTTCTACGGCTGATCGCTTCGGTCGTGTTAAGCAGCCGCTCCATTAGACGATTATAGTAATGATAGATTTTCGCATATATGTAACTAAATTAGTAATATATCCTTTTACCAGAATTTTTATTATTATTATAAGTTTCAATAATACATATTAAATTATATTAATTACGAGTAATAAATACATATAACAAATAATTATATATTATCTATATCTACTTCGACTGATTCGAGCATCAACAATTATCTCGAGAACATTAATATTAAGCAGACTCCACTGTATCGTAAATCACGGGATGACAAGTCTAAATTCGTTTTGCTCTGAGCGCAGGTCGCGAACACGCACAATACTAAGCTGGATTAAGATAGACTTGGTATGGACTCGTATTTTACTATTGCACCATCATGTCGCTATTCCTAATCACTTCCTTGTTATATTGAAACTTATAAAGTATTAAAAATACATTTCATCAATAACTACACAACAACAACAATAACAGCCTGTAAATGTCCCACTGCTGGGCTAAGGCCTCCTCTCCCTTTTTGAGGAGAAGGTTCGGAGCTTATTCCACCACGCTGCTCCAATGCGGGTTGGTGGAATACACATGTGGCAGAATTTCGATGAAATTAGACACACGCAGGTTTCCACACGATGTTTTCCTTCACCGTAAAGCACGAGATGAATTATAAACAGAAATTAAGCACATGAAAAATAACAACACAGTTTATTGAAAATATAGAAGAAATAAAAACGAACTGGGCGAGAGAGAGAGAGAAGGCAAGAGTATTGCAACTTATTTTACCTTCACTACTCTACTTCGGATTTGTTTGTTTTCAATACTTATTGAACACGAAATTAATTAAAAACAAATGATTACATTTGACACATATATCATTATATAGAATATGATAAATTCTTAATTTCCTTGGTGTTCCTTGTCCGTTATGATCCGGGGAGGGTTCAGATGCACGACTTTACGTGCTATCCGAGGCACGGGAGGATAATCACTTCCAAATTTCAGGCTGATACTGAGAATTTATAGTTACGGGTCTAACTCCAACTTTAAGCACAGGGCTTCTGGATGCGTTGTACAAAAAGCCAGCCACACACAAAAAAAATACATACACGCAACAAAAAATCTATACAGTGGCGATTCTGACACATTTATTTACCTTCAAAATATTAATAAATGATAAGCGTATGATAAAATAATTAGTACAGTACAATAACAGCCTGTTAATATCCCACTGCTGGACTAAGGCCTCCTCTCCCTTTTGAGGAGGAGGTTTGAAGCTTATTCTACCACGATGCTCCAATGCGGGTTGGTAGAATACACATGTGGCGGAATTTAAATGAAATTAGACACATGCAACCTGACGATTTTTTCCTTCACCGTCAAGCACGAGATGAATTATAATCACAAATTAAGCACATGAAAATTCAGTGGTGCTTGCCCGGGTTTGAACTCAAGGTTAAGATTCACGCGTTCTACTAGTAACTACTAGGCCATCTCGGCCATAAATAATTAATAAACGTAAAACTATGAACGAATCGGAATGTGGATTATACATTGAAGCACTAACAAAAAATAATCCGCAATTATCTACACTTTAAAACGGCAATTACAAAAAAAAAAAATTACTTACGCTGTATATCGAAATACAGTTACATATAGCTTTTACTTTGGTCAGATAAAATCAGAGAGTACATGCGTCATGAATTTTTTGTATTAAATTCGTGAAACGGTATCAAATATTTGTGCGTGATGGAGCGCGAAGTGGCCGGTCAATTGGTAAAAATGTTCTTTCACACTATTTGAAACAATTTTCATCACTTTACACACACAACTTATATACACCGTTCCGACCCCGAATCGGGTCCGGGCAATCGAATAATGACGACGATTAAGTGTGACCTTAACACTGCAACCATATTACTTAATTTAGTTTTTTAACAAACTGTTTTTCTATTCTAATACTTTTGTATTCGGTGTTTAGCTGTCAAAGGTTCAAATTCGTTAAATAAAATGATTTTTATATGATACCTTAAAAAATAACGTTAAAAACAATTACAGGATTTTTACAAAACATTCTTTGATTAAAATAGAAATATAGAATGCGATAGCGTATAAATTGCATCAGTTTATATTTTATTTGATATCAAATTAACTACACACAAAGGAAAAACGTTAAATGAAAATTTAAATTCAAAACTAAACATAAACAATATTACCTGTGATAGCTAAACAACAATCTGTTACATATCAACGCCATCCCAACGAATGTAACCCAACAGATCACTTAAAAAAACCGTCAATACACAGTCGTGCAGCACGGAAGTATGGAAATGCGCACCTGCCACTCACGCCACCCACTGCGACCAGATAAACGGGCTTAGTTAACAAGCGAGCAACCTAACCTAAGAGCATATACGAGCCTGCTGCTAAAACTCTGAATATCTACGTGTATACGAAGATGTTTATGAAAAATGAGCATCGCTGAAATTATAGTAAGAAAGGAAAATTTAACAGCTTCACATAGTCGAAGACAAGGTTAGGGAAAATTTATCATATTGAGGAATACGATGTGATCCTCATAAGTGGTATTGACGGCTCACTTAATCACTGAAATAGGCTCATACTGAGCTACTACTGAACGCTAATATCAACTTACATATAAACATAATGAGATGTTCTATTTTAAAACGTCAAACATTACTTCGACATATAGTACAATGTTATATTATATTTGACAACGCAATGAGTTAAAATTTAAAATATATTGAATGGAATATG
Source organism: Nymphalis io (assembly GCF_905147045.1). Taxonomy (NCBI): domain Eukaryota; kingdom Metazoa; phylum Arthropoda; class Insecta; order Lepidoptera; family Nymphalidae; genus Nymphalis; species Nymphalis io. The sequence goes on along the minus strand of NC_065902.1, from coordinate 3,361,476 downwards.
ACTCTTCTGCTGTACTCTATGCTCTTTGATAACACTCTGCGCCCGCGCTGTCTCCTCGCTGCTCGCTACCGTTTGATTGAATGTCCGCGACTGCACTAGATATGCAAGCATTTCGCTCGAGTTAGACTCACCTGTCTTTGATTCGTAAGCTCGAGTTTGTTAAGCTTGAAGCAAATGATACGATGTTTTATGCAAGAGAAACATTAGCGTAATTTACGATTTGAAATAAACAACGGTATATATTTTATGTTTGATGCAAAAATCATAGAAAGAGATTCTTTTTATGTAAACTTCAACTAAGATTTGTAACTTTTGTTAAATTTATAATGCCGTTTTATTATAACCTTCAGACAAATAAATAAAAATTGCAGAGCCTTAATATTTACTTCTTATAAATGTTGCGGGTAATAAATCTCTTGATAATTGCATTTACTTGTAAAAAAATGTTTAAATTCCTTACAAGGTACATTCTGTCAATTCACTACAAAGATACAAATCAATTATACCTGAATAGCACCATGCGGGCCAAACGACCGGCGTCTCCGCGTCCAGGTCGCGACGCGCCAGGGAAGCCAGCATCTGAGCGGCGCGCGAGCATAGGCCGTCACATCGCCCTACCCTACGATTTAACAACACGGTAAGACAGGATGCAATAAGACGTAAAGGAGTTCCAAAATGAAAGTATTATACTTTAGAACAATCCGAAAGAAGTGTAAGCGAAAAGATCCGATCACAAAAAATCAAATTCTACTTACATTGAATTCGGTCCAAGTTCATTCGAATTCCAACGCACGCAGCCACTGAACCGCGACTTGAATCGAGTACAATTAAAATAATCTATTCAAAAAATTTTATAAAATAAAAACGCGATAAAAAGTTTATCTCTTGCCCGTAGCCGCGTAATGAAGGCGAGAAAAACTATCGACAATACGATTTTTTTTAAGTTCGATATCGAGTCATCTCAGTGAGTTTTTCGTCGAAGCGACAGGTTGTGGGTGCGGATAATCAGAGTTGCGGTCGAACCGTAAAAATCGATATTTTACGGTTCAGATCAGATGCAGACAGTTTTCAGAGGTTATTACACTATCGGTCTATTATTACGACTATTTTATCATTGAATATTTCAATGCAATTATTTTTATAACTACTTTAAAAAGTACGATAAAGTAAACAATTTGTTAGTTATTAAAACTATTGAATAGTATAGAATTAGTTTGTTCGATAATATATTAGTGTTACACATTGTTCTTTAAATATATTTCACTAGCTACAAACAAGAACTCGCGGTCGCGTTTCTATGCGCTTGTCTATGCCCGCGGGCGTTTTGCGTCCGCGCAGGTGTCTCAGTCGTGCGCCCGAGATTGTACGTAAGTTGCACTCATCAATTGCGGGCAATTGTTGCTTTTTTCTGTGCCCATTAGAGCACACGCGAAGCAGCGGTGATAGTAAACAGCGTGTGCTTTAATGCAACCGACAGTTACTTTGTCACGTTAGTCACGACTAACAATTTCAGAAATATAAAAGGCCAGACAGTTTTACATTATGATCATGCTTTATGGATTTAAAATTAGATATTATATAATATTGATATTGAAATAAACAATATGTAAGTTTAATATATACTTATTAAAGTATTTACGTATTATGGTTGAATTATTTGTGTCTTGGCTAGCTTTCCGCTAATATTAAAGAAAAACTTTAGCAAATTTTATTAATAGAATCACAAACGCTATTATGCACATATGTACTACATCACATTAACTGTGACCCGTTTACAGCTATAATTACGACACTAACTCATAAATAACAAAAAATCAAGTGCACACAATATCGCGCTGTGAACGGCAATGTGCAGAAAGCGGTACCAATTACGTGCTCGGCTACCACCGCCGCCGGACCACCACCTCTCTGATCATAGTCGTGTACCACACTGGCGGTCTCAAGAGGCGTTGTTTAAAGAAAAATTATGAGTATATAAAAGAGAAATAATAAATAACATCGTAATTCAATACACATAAAATTTATAACTACCTGATATTTATTAATATATATTTTTTAATATTTATTGATTAATAAAAAAGCAATAATCAGATGAATCGTTTGATTCGTTTACTTCTTTTTAATAAGATGCGGCTTTTTATGCGTTTAAGTGTACATATAAACGGTTAAGAAAATAATTTAAAAAAAAAATTATTTCTAAATGAAACTTATTTATCAATCTTTTTATTTTTTTTTTCTGACGTGCGTGATATTGAATAATATTTTTAAAAATAAACATATAAAAACCGCTAGTCTGTACTGTGTGCTCCGCCTGCATCTTATTTTACCGTGGATAGAAATCGTGCAACACAAACTAATTAGACGACTTCCAGCTAAAGAGCTAGATCGCATACAATTGGGACGATTTAGTTAACTTTTAACTGTGATCGAATAGGAAATAGATAAAGGTTGGTTAGACTTTTAAACTGATGGTGTATATATTAATAATCTTTAAGCATATAATTATTCTGTACTAATATGTGTGTATGTCATTGAAGTCCTTCTAAGCGGCTGGAGCGATTTTGATGAAAAATGTTTTTTTGGTTGGATAGTATTAGGAGATCCATAAGGGTTGTTGAGCTAAGCGCTGATCGTACTAACAGATAATAAAAGAATTACCCTTAGTCGTCTCTTACGACATCTAGAGGTTTGGCTCTATTCTGCCCCCCCCAGAAAGCAATTGCTTATTCATTAATAAAAATTAAAATATCGTGAGGAATACCACACATCATGTCAGACTAACTTCTGCCATACGTATTGATCTTCCTTTAAGAGAGAAGTGTGGCGTAATAAGTACATCATTTCCTTAATTATTCCTTAATTATAGAGGAGCCTTATACCTCGCAAAGGCACATCACATATGTGTACTCTTATTTACTCTTTTCCTTCTCCATTTCAATTTTATAAAAATAACAACACAGTTATATAAATAGGTGCAAATGTATTGCATTTATTACATTACACATAATAAGCAATGGTCGATCTTGGGATAATTTACACGAAGTAAAACTATAGAAACTGCATTTTAATTTCACTAAATTTAACCGGAAGTAAAACGGCTTAACGTCAACTGCGTTTATTTTGATGAAAGCAATCTTTTTATTTATTGATATGATAGTTCTAACATCAAAATGATTAATTAGACACTAATTTCTCGTATGCATAATTTTGAGACATAATTAAAAATTAAATAATCCTATTACAGGTTCAGAATGTATATTCTATCTAGTTAAGTTCCGGTGTGACATTAAATAATTACTAGATATTCTATATAATTTACGGTATATACATAGTGATACTAATTGTTAACAATTAAACGTATATAACCTTCATGAAAAACACACACGCAAATCATACATAACAATTTTGTATTGAACTATTTTATACCCTAAACACGCTCAAACTAATATTTCCACGTAAAAATTTCGTTTACCAATTTTAAAAATAAAGTCAAAGTTCAAAATTATTTTCTACTCTTATTTATCGTGTAATAAATAAAAACGATTACACGACTATTTGTGATTTCATTAAAATCATGTTAGAGTTGACTTAAAATACAAAATCACATGCAATCCGATATAATCTTTATTAATTCAATTTAGATGTCCGATCAATGATAACGGTCCAAGAGTAACGGTCAGAGCGGACTCGAAATTTATGAATGGTGCAGAGACCGCGGTAGGTGCCCTAACATTTTAAATGATTAGTGAAGCGAAACAATAGGGTATCGATAGTCGATAGAGCTTTATGCTATTATATTTCACGGAAATAGCCGCTATTGTAGATAAAACCATGTCCTACAGTTACTTCGGCAAAACAGATATTTTCACGGAGCTCTATTGAGTTATAAAATAAAATTGCTCTCCAATCTATCTGATGATCTTTATATAAATAGTAGAAAGGTCTATCAACGGATTTAGAGTGGATTGTGAAAGTAATATAATACTTGTATTTTAAATACGAATAATATTCGTCTTATGACAATGGATATAGAGGCAGATTGACGGTGGTAGGGCTTTGTATCTCCCTTTGTCACCAGTTATTGTACAACCAAAGTCAGTATAATAATAGGCATAAGGGATATAACATATAGAGATCCTATCCATCACCAAGATGCATTGAAGGAGTATGAAGTGGGACATAACAGGGTCAAGGTCAAGTTAAGTGTTTACCATGAGAGACTATATCGTCTGCCTTCATAAAAATCATTTTTAACAAGTTATGCAGTAATACTACAAACTACAAACAATATAAAACATGTCGACAAAGCCATACACGTATTTAACGCGCTTATAATCTTTCTCAAAATCCATAAGTAAATATATTTCCGATAAAATCTATTTTATAATATACAAATAGCTTCTTTATATGGAGTAGCTGAATCGAGTATAGGAACGAGTCAGTAGTGTGGGTTAACATTCACCTTTGACATCGGCTGAGGCGCTTAATAACTATAATTACTGACAGCGTCTGATACGATCGCATCTATTCGTATGTATGATTTATTATATTTACATAAATCTTTAAAATTAATGTTAACTCTTTATAACAATTGTTTAGTAAATTTTCATCTAGACATCGTCTAATACATTATGTAAAATTTAATGATAAACTAAGTTACTGGTGGTAGAGCTTTGTGCAAGCTCGTCTGTACTACCATTGTACCATCCGCTCATCAGATATTCTACTGCAAAACAGTAGTACTTGGTATTGTTGTGTTTCGGTTTGAAGGGTGAATGAACCAGTGTAATTACAGGCACAAGGGACATAACATCTTAGTTCCCAAGGTTGGTGGCGCAAGCGATGTAACCGATGGTTAACATTTCTTACAACGCCAATGTCTATGGGCATTGGTGACCACTTACCATCAGGTGGCCCATATGCTCGTCCGCCTTCCTATTCTATATAAAAATAAAAAGTTTCTTTTAAAATAAACAAAAATATACTTGCAAGACTTTTGAGCCATGTTTGTGTTGTAATTGTACTTTCAATTTTATAAAATTAAATTAAATACAAAGTTATCACCGTTTCGAATTAAAATTCTACTGAGAAAAACCAAAAAATCATAGTATTTACTCTTTTCCGACAAATAAATTACCATTTTCATAGCTTTCAATTGAGTGAAAAAGTTACATTTTAATTCTCTAATAAATTTTTGGACAAGTATTAAAACGTATATAAATAATATGTTATTACTTAATCTGTTTCGAAAATTAATCAAATGAATATTAACAGTCTGATTTTAAAGCTTAGTAAAGCGAAGCTTACAATTATTGTTTAATATTTCTAGATAGAAAGACTAGTAAAATCAAACAAATAGATACCTCACGAATTTGTATTATAAACATTTATATTATCAGCATTGGACCATTTCATGTAATGTTATAAACGCACTGCAAACATGATCAAACGCTTGTTAAAAGTCCAGGCCGTCATACATCAAGCTCACGTTATACAAAATCGCTTACAAGTAATTCATTAATGTTGAAACGTTCGTTGCATGTCCAATATTAATGATAGGGTCGAAGGTAAGCGGTAGATCAAAGAGGTGGTCTGTTAATGATTTGATTTATTAGGCTCTGTGCCCGGGTACGAACGGGAGGCGAATGATTCATATTGCGACCATTTACTCTGAAGCGACCTCACGAGTTGACTACGAATACTGTATTTATTATATTTGAAATACATATTTAACTTTATTCAATAACCCATAACATAAAAAATTTAAAACGATTTATACGATACGCGATATAGCGAGACATTTCAATTGAATACAAGTTTTATTTCCTTTTTTATCTAATCTCAAAACAAGGGGGTCTTAAAGAAATATCACAACCTTAAATCTGGAAAAAACCATCATAGTAAAATTTAGTCTGTAATGCATTTTGGAAACATAAACTCAATTACAACAATAGAAAAGAAACACCAAACGAACGAACAACAACATCTGGAAATGTTTAAGAAACAAAAATATTTTGGATATTTTTGGAATAGAGGCCATATTTGCATCTACAACTCATCTCGATTTATTGGCGAAATATATTAATATATTAACGCGATTTAATCGACAAAGTAATGTCAGATAGAAATTGTGATAGTCTAATCGGGCATCTAAAGTACTCAACATAAAAAAATAACGTATTATATTTAACACACCACAAACAAAACAAAAATATAACATCAAATGATATTCTTCACCCAATTAATAACTTTATCAACCAGTCAATCATTAATTACGATTGTGTCATCATCACTCATAATTTTAATCATCTAGGAATGATAGAGAGGCGCGAAATGTGTAATAGTCCTTATGTTATTGTAATAAAAGTTTTTTTGTACCCGTAAAGAAAGCATACCTTGTTATTATCGTTAACTAAAATTCCTTTGTAATGTTAAAATATCATGAAGCGATAATGACCGCTAAATTAAGACAATAAAAACGAAATTCCAATGTTTATTTTGATTTATCGTAAAGAGTTGCCCGCTGTACTTTAATGTTTAATTAAGACGGCATAAGCATCTTCATCTCGGATGTAATCATGTGTTTATTTCGTTTATTCGACCGATGTTAGATTGTATCTGTGATCATTAATTATAGGATATGATTGGAAACAGAGTCGTTGCAGTAAACAGAACAATTTATGAACTATCTGAGATTGCCTCTTATCTATGACGTGATCAAAAATTGACAATTATGCCTCCAATGCAGTTGTTAATTATCTAAAGACAGCGGTAACCTTCTGTTATATCAATTTGAATATAGAAATATTTTGATTTTATCTTGACCATATAATAATGTATTCAAACGGTTGCGGTTCAAATTTGTTTCCCTATCGTTCGACGTTTATCGATTTTATTCAAAGAACATATCGGTATAACGTTAAATACGTTTTTGAATGAATTAATAAAAATGTTTCGGAATATTTCACCACGCTGCTCCAATGCGGATTGGTAGAATACACATGTGGCATAATTACAATGAAATTAGACACATGCAGATTCCCTCACGATGTTTTCCTTCACCGTCAAGCACGAGATGAATTATAAACACAAATTAAGCACATGAAAATTCAGTGGTGCTTGCCCGGATTTGAACCCACGATCATCGGTTAAGATACACGCGTTCTAACCACTGGGCCATCTCGGCTACTTATTTTTATAATGCCTAAATAAATTAATTCGATAACAACCATTAATTAATGTAGAAATATCCTTAAGAGACCAATTATATATACATAATTAAGTTAAAACACATATAATGTTTATATTGTTTTTAAGCAAATATGTATTTATATTATTATTTATTTAACATCACCGGAACAATGGTGGATGTGGAGCGAGGATGCGCGGAGGTCGGGCCAAGGTTCGGCGGCGGGTGATGCCTTTTGTTCTTAACTAGGTTATGACAGGTCTACATCTCGTGCAATTAGCTATGAACTATTCAAAGATTCCTCGTATTTCTAGTGCTGCACGATAGCTATTGTTCTTATAATGTAAACCGTTTTGAAGAGCTACGATTGAGTTCCAATCTCTACGTGGTATATTCTGATTCTGAGAAGGCACATAACTAAACAGGATAACCATACAGGATATATATTAGAAGTGTGAAGAAACAAGTGGTTGGAGATGTTAAGTCACATTTTTAATATATTTGTATTTGTTACATTAATGAACATTTAAAAAACGTAATGAATGAATGGCCTATGTACATGAAAAATATAGTCAACTGAAAAACAACTGCCAATTACTTAAAATAATCTTTCTGTTTCATATGACACCTTCCACTCATGTCTTCATGCATATATGTATTTATGAATATCTAGCTGCCTCCTTCGTCTAGAGTCCAGCCGCTTTGACTTCAGACCATGAGATCGGGCCGTAGTTAGGAAATCAGCAGCGTTGATCTTCCTAAACTCGCTAAGTTGGTAAAGCATTTAATTCTGCGGCTAGCTCTCTCCGTTGTCACAAAGACATTGGACTGTGAAAGGGCTATTCCCTTTGTGCACTTGTGTTTGCGCACACATCTGAAAGGCTATCTTTATGTAAGACCAAACTCGAAACTCAAAAATTATATAAGTTCAATAAATTACTGCTTAAAATGAATAATAAAAAATTTTTGGTGTGAATTTTTTTTTCTGCCACATGTGAATTCTACCAACCCGCATTGGAGCAGCGTGGTGGAATAAGCTCCAAACCTTCTCCTCAAAAGGGAGAGGAGGCCTTAGCCCAGCAGTGGGACATTAACAGGCTGTTACTGTGTACTACTGTACTGTCTTTTATAAAATCGATTTCATCTAGAATCAGCCATTTAGTCTTGACTGTTAAATCCTGTACTGTTTACAGAAATTAAACGATCAATGAATTACGAGTAACTACCGATGCAACTAAAACAATTTCGCAGATACTCAAAAATTAAGATATTTTCTAGTCTCAACATAATAACAGCTAAATTTATATAATATCGCTTAGATAACATCACGCACCAGACCTTTATAATCTAGGTGGTGACAGACATACATATCTCTGTATAAACTCAAATTAGCGAAACCGCAGTAGCGAAAATGTCACGCACTATTCCTTACAGTAACAGTACAGTAACAGCCTGTAAATGTCCCACTGCTGGGCTAAGGCCTCATTTCCCTTTTGAGGAGAAGGTTTGGAGCTTATTCCACCACGCTGCGTTCCACCAATGCGGGTTGGTGAAATAAACATGTGGCTGAATTTCAGTGAAATTAGATACATGCAGGTTGTCCTGATGATATTTTCCTTAATCGTCAAACACGAGATGAATTTTAAACACAAATTAAGCACATGAAAATTCAGTGGCGTTCGCCCGGATTCGAACCCACGATCATCGGTTAAGATTCACGCGTTCTAACCACTAGGCCATCTTGACTTTTCTCGTCAATATTCCTTACATAAGAAAAATTGCTAATGATGTAAGTTAAGAACATTATATCAGCGTCAATAAGTGTTATTATCGCTTACACATATCAGCCTTATTGCTACAAAAACCGTCCGTTGGTCGGTGCGTCCTACAAGCGACCTTCGCTCCCAGGTCGCCGCGGTGACCGGCCATTCATTAGCATACAGACAAAGCGATGAATAAACACAACTTGACGTGCGACATGAGCGGTAAGATGACGCTTTCATCTTTTACTCGCGACCAATTTAATTTATTATAATTATACAATTTTATGTAAAATTACTTTGGGAATTAGAGAAAATTTTCTAAGTCAAAATTGAATGCAATGATTCTGTTCTATTTGTGTTTGTTTATTCTCTATGTATAATTGAAACTCTTATGACACAGAATCGTTTTTGTTCTGTGACATGTACTAAGTTGTAAATGATTTTTTGTACATATTTAAAATATGAATTAATTTTTACTATTACTGGTGGTATACAAGCTCGTCTGGGTGGGCACCAGCCACTCATCAGATATTCTACCGCAAAACAGCAGTACTTGGTATTGTTGTGCTCCGGTTTGAAGGATGAGTGAGCCAGTGTAATTACAGGCACAAGGGACATAACATCTTAGTTCCCAAGGTTGGTGGCGCATTGGCTATGTAAGCGATGGTTGATGGATGGTGATATAAGCGGTGGTTAACATTTCTTACAATGCCAATGTCTATGGGCGTTGGTGACCACTTACCATCAGGTGGCCCATATGCTCGCCCGCCTTCTTAATCTATGTATAAAAAAAAAATTGAGTTTTTATGCTAAAATTGTTTTAATTTGTATTGTAAAATTACTTTTTCAGTTCTTAAAATGGCTAATCAACCAAAAATATAAGATAAAATAAATAAAATATTCATGAATCAAAGCGTCCTTTTAGCGCCACCATTCTAAATCGGCAGCCTTTATCATGTAAAACGTTTCAACTTTTTGTCCGGACCCGATTTCTCAATGACAAGAGACAATGCTTTTCTTTATGTACATGTGATTTTTCCATATTTAAATATTATATATATATATATATATATATATATATATATATATATATAAATAATCGAGCGTTTGACATTTCTATTCCGAGTAACATTACAGCGAAAAGTAAATCTATACGTAAAGTGACCATACGTCCAGTTTTATGAGAGACAATCCCGCTTTCAACCTATTTGTCCTCAAATTTCCCACTTTGAAAAAATTAAGGATTCACGACAATAAGTTACGTTGCTCTTTAAAAAAATATATAGAAATCATGTGCTTTATCTAAGCTATGCTTAAATGCTTAAACATCTTCCGGTGCGTTTGTGTAAATTTGATAATTATTTTTTTTAGGTTAATGATATGACATAAATACTTAAGCCTAATGAATAATAAGCGAATGTTTAGATATATACACGTTTATCTCGTTCTGTCAACATTGATTTGACATTAGAAGGAAGAAGACACAGCACTGTTTAACAAAATCATTCCTTAAACAACATTTATAGATATTAAAAGATAATTAAAAATTTGAACGATACAGTATTGAAAATTACAAAGTTACTATTGAATTTGATTTTATTGATTGAATAATTTACTTATTTTAATTTATCTATATAGCTGTATAAATTAAAAAAAAAAAACACAAACAAAAAGTTAAAAGCTATTAGCACCATCGTAATTACTTTATTATTAAAGAATTATAATTTCAATTAAAAAAAAAACATTACAACATTTCGTTACAAATATAAAAAACGTCAAGGCCGTACCGGTTTTATATTATTATACTTTAATCAAAATAACAAATGACGTCACAGGATGCATAATTACAAAACGCTATATGAAATAAGAATGTAGTTTTAACCTTAGCAACGTTTTAAAATTAGGTCTCTCATAATAATTATGCGGTGGATATGTCAATATTTTAACGGAAAACACGCAACACGCTAATGAGCTAATGGTTTATTGGCAACGTTAAGAGCATTTGGCATACATTTAATATGTGCTTATGCTTTGTGATATTAATATTTTACCTATCTTACACTTTATGGTAGATATTAAACTAAAATTTGTTAAATATTAATCATCTTACTTGTTTTCAATCTTATTATTTATATGTAAATGAGAAATACGTGTTATATATGTATATTGTTTGTTATTAATTCGACTACAGCGTAAAATAAAATTGGACAAATATATGCATAATAATATATCAATACTTGTTAAACAATAAAATAAAAATTATAAAGTGTGACGTCACAGGATGCGTAATTACAAGCCTCACTGCAACTATATCTACATTTATCTGCAAAATTACATTCGCCGACCTTGCACTCCGTGCTCGCGGTTTGAAATATGCATCCAGCATTACGATATATATTATCGGCCTTGATAAAGGCGGCGCCACACGTTAAATTTATTTTTATAATAAACATTTATAAGAAGCTAATTTATGTATAAATTGAAGCATGTTCTCCTTAAACACTGTACGTGTCTATTTCATTTATCTAAAATAATGTAATTAAAAACTCCACGTTCCACGGTTATTCCACCACGCTGCTTTGCTGTAGGTTGGTACACATCAGCTGCGACATCAAGGGCTTAAACTCTGACACTGAAAACATGAGGAGGGGGGGCTCATGTATCTTGTTTTAGACAGCCTTGAGGAAGACCACCAGGATGGCATTGCACTGCAATACTTACAAGCGATGTGTACGGGGGGTGAGATTCACTTTCACCCCCTGAGAAGAGCACCACCGAGCCACGAGTGGACCACAGCACGGACTGGGCTGCGGATGCCTTATATCAATAAGATCTAGCAGACTCTTCGATACGGGCCTAGTATGGCCGAATTACAGTGGTTTTAGTGAGTAAGAATCCTACTTAACCCGGTACTTACTAACTTAGAGTCGATCACTTTTCTGAATATTTCCGCTACGTGAAAAAAAAAAACTGGTTTTTGGACATAAATATATCAGAATTTCCATCGATACGTAAATAAAAATACAAATTAAGCACATCGAAAATTCATCGATTGCACTGATTTGGACTCACGACCCTCGTTCAAAATCCACGTTTTCCATTCATAAATTTACATACTGTATTTATAGTATTAGGAGTAAGAAAAACAGCTTTAGTTTAGTTTATTAATCTTCATTGAGAATTGATTTTTCTTCACTCATAACCTATCAGTAGAATTACATATTTCTATGTTATCATGAGCCGTGATTACCCAGTGGTAAGAACACGTGAAAATTAACTGAAATAGTGCGGTTCGAATCGAAGCAAGTGACACTGAATTTACACGCGCTTATATTTTATTGATATATATTTGGGTTTATATTTCATCTTGTGCTCAGCGGTAAAGTTAAGCACCACGAGGTAAACCTGTGTCTCGGATGAAAATCTAACACATATTTGTTGTGTATCCACCAAACCACATAGGAGTAGCGTGGTGGTACTTCAAACCTCCTCAAAATTCGGACTATGACTTCATTACGTAGTAATCGACCATTTGATTTCAGTTTCCATATCCACACGTACTCTGCGATATGCAGCGCTAACAGCGCATGTAAACACTGCGTAGGTATGTATATTTATGTAACCAAACACATTAACATCGTTAGCACCTCGCGGTCGTAACATTCGTAACTGACCTCTGAGCTAAGGGGTCGACATGTGTTTGTGTCTTACAAACAAACAATTTATAGGATATTTTCATAGAAACACGGGTTTATTAGACGATCAAAGCTTATAGGAAATCACGTTGCAAGCGAGTAATAATACTAATGCAAAAGTAGCTCCGCCTGCCTTGATGTGCTAAATAAAGACACACATAGTAAAGAAAAGATATTGACTTTGAAAATTCATTTTTTGTAGCAATCATTTTATTATTTTTTTCCTTTTTAAAACTATAATTACAAGATAATATTAATGCAATGGCATTAATATTATCGATAACTAATGCTATAAATGTTAAAGTGTTTATTTGTTTGTTGGTTTGTTTGCTTGTTTTTTAAGCTTTTACGTCTTAACTGCTCAAGCTTAAAATTTTACATAAATGTTGTCGGCGGTAAAGCCGCGCATCACACGCACGAAATTAGAGTTATCATAATTATATTAAAAGTTTACAGAACAATAAAACTAAGAAGTTTAATTAAACTCAATTGATAATGGTTTTTTACATTACCTTCTTATATACGATAGTGAGTTAGATAAATAATTTAATATTTTGTCCAACAGTCCATATGTACACGCTCCAATCGGAAGTTCTTGTTATGTTCAATGTATAATTAAAATGATATATCATATTGCACGGCGATAACTTATATCGGCATCATAAAAGAAATCCTAGTATTAGGAAATAAGAATTAATACGATGAAAGTAAAAGTTTGTCCGACTGACCGTATGTACCTACACTAGTGTAAGTAGATATGTTGTAAGATTTTAATGACATCGCAAGCTGACAGATCATAAATATCAAATAAAACACAGTCTTAGGAAATGAAGTATAAGGAAATGAATTTTCATTCGAATAATATAATCAGCGAATTATCTTCTACCTATAAACGTGAACTTCGTTAAAATGTCTGAGTAACACAACATAAAGAACAAGGGCTACAGAAAAAGAACTAATACTCTCCACAGACACACACACACACTCACACACACACTCACACAAACACAGACACACTCACACAAACACACACACTCACACAAACACACACACTCACACACACACACATGCGTGCGAAGCCGCTACTAGTACGGTATAAATAGAGGCCTTTTTCTTGTTACGAATCATTAACAGCCTTTACTTTACTTTTTTTACAACTCAATATTTACCTGTCCACTGTAAAATTTTCTACTTTTATACAAGCTCACTAATATAAAGCTTACTTACACTCTATGCCTCGCCGACGACCTTACAATTTGATACATTGTATCTCAATCTGCATATTGCGGATAATATTTATTTTTTATTTTTAACATAATTAATGAGATAAGTTGCATCTTTACTCGTTACTACTTTAATTATGAACTATTAACATTTCCATTTGTATGGCAAATTGGATTTAGTATTTAAGCTATCCTGGCTGATGCTCAGAGATAAAGAAGAGACGACATTTTGAAAAAATAAATGCTTTTAGGCACTTTGTTTAATATTATAGGTACTCGTATAGTAAATATTAAATACAATGCTTTTCTTTATAAGAGCATAGGAAAAGTAAAAAAAAATGCGGCTGAAACTTTTCATTTAAACACGCCATCGTAGCACATAAATGTATCGGAAAATCCTTAATATATACTTACATATCAAAATCCGTATTAAAATAAAAAAAAAACAGTAATAAATTAAACGCCCAAAGGTAAAAGGTATATATATCTATATATATATACACACCTAACAAAACCACATTAAGTGCGTTTCGCCTCGGTCATGACCCTTCATCTAATTCATGCATCACCCCGCGTTCGTAATATGCCGGACGATCGGATCGCAACCGGTCACGCGCACTCGGCAAACAGCCAATAATTACGCTTCACAGATTATATATTGCACTTGAACATGATAAGCGAAAAATGTTTTATTGTAATATATCGAAATCGAATTCTTCGAAATACAATTACAATTTAGTATCGCATTTTAAAGTCGCTTATATGTATAAAATAGTAAAGTATTATTTTCATCTATGATTCTTATATTTTAAATAACATTTGGGTATTAATTTAAAACTATATATTAGTCACTTCCTACTCGTTTACTTTAAAATTAACATTATGTTTTGATGGTTTGTTATTTGTAAGTAAATCATTAAAAAAATCATTAGATCTTTATCTCGTATTTATTTGAATTTTATTTATAATTTCAGACGTAAATATAAACAATTAAACTAAAGGTTAATGATGCTAGTTTGCTACCGACCATGAACTACGGACGGACATAAACAGTGGAATTTCTTAGAGGCGTAAACAGGAGGATAGCTAACGCGACCCGCCGCGACCTGTGGCCGAAGGTCGCTCTGACAGTCAGCGGACTGGTTTCGGCTGTATGGTTTAAGTTATAGACTTTTAAAAAACGCAAAATATTAAAAAGGAAATTGTTTTGCATTATTTCGTTTTAATTAATAAAATAATAAAACGTTTATTACATGCCAAGTCTGTATACAACAACAAAAATTATAGCAATTATGTATATTTATTAATAACTATTGTTAGTAGGTAGTCTTAGTATATATATATATATATATATTATATACTAAGACTTCTATCCATCAGTGAATACAGAATAATGCTAAGGCAGCTGCAAGCACGTACTCGTACGAATAGGAGGAGGAAGCACAGTATACATTTATCTGCAAAAAGGTTTAACGTTTTTAACAGACTTCAAAGAAGGTCTATATTTTTTTAACGTATAACTTTCTTATTTATAAACCGATTTTCATAATTCGTTTTAATATAGATCCAGTATAGCTCCAAGGTACTACCTCAATTATATTAACATTGGACATTGTTAAAGCTTATGTAATAGAAGCATTCATCTACACCCTTGCAAAATTTTGAAGTATATATATATATATATAGTCTGTGAATAATTTCACACGCAGACTCTTTAGAATTAGCGCATCCGTTGACACGAGATGCATCAGCTGCACCGGTGTCACCTTTATGTAACACTGTAATTGTGTCAAAGGCATTTTATATACCACCGATGACCTTAACCCGTAATGACTTCTAAGACTTTGTTTATGGCTCGTTCGGTGCGAGATTTTATTATCTTGAAGCTACTGAAGTTTAATTATTTATACAGCTACATACAATGGTGTATTCGATTTCTGATCCTGTGATTTAAATTTACGATGAATTATCTGAGTGGATACTAAGTATTATTATTTAAGGCTTATTGTTTTAACTTTAGTTTATGCGTTTAAAACTTATTTATGGATCGAGCATTAGAGATTGTCGTTCTGAATTATAAGTAATGTATAATAATACATTTATTTTAGCAGCAGATAGAATTGAAGCTGTTCGGCTTATTTGTAATCTTGGGAGATGGAGATTATTTTTGGGATGTTTTATTTAAGTACGGAAGTCTCGCGGTTGAGTTGCAATTACAATGTATATTCAAAACAAAATCACAGAACGGATAACACCAAGTTTTCGACATCGCAGTATTTATCTTAACGGGTCAGTGTATTTGATTCTATAATAAAATTCCGTATTCCATTTTACATTTATCAATAATTAAGCTCATGCTGGTATAGTATTCATACATAAGGCGTATTATATTGTTTACGATTACTTTAATGATGATAAAAAATTTATTTTTATACAGGATACATAAATTTAATTGTATTTGTTTGATGAAAAAGATTAACTACTGAATTTCTTAATACTTCTCGGTATAAGTTCCTGTAAAAACTACTTGAATGAAGTATATTTTGATGGTGACGATCAAAAAAATCTTTAAATCAATTTATAAAAAATATATTATAAAAGAAAATTATTTTTTCTACTATCTGCATATAAGATCTTCTATCCGTATTGTCCGCAGAAACGTGCTGATTTCGGCTACAACGGCTATTCTTAATTCTTAACTAGCTCACTAATTCTCATCTTCGTGGGACCTATTACAGTGGACAAGTGTGTTCTCAAACACATGTACACAATTCTCTCAATATCAAAACCAATACGACGGTAAACCCGTCACGACCGAAACGAGTACAGGCGTAGAACCAACATCTGTTGCTACTGAGGTTTGCTCGATAGAAAAATCCCCTAAATTTTTACTGGTCCGATAAGGAATTTCAACCAAGGACCTAAAGAGCTGCCTTACAACCTAGGCACGAGACCAACGAGGCAGTAACGTAGCATAAGACATTAATGGGTCGCTTTAATCTGTTTCAACTTCAACATTTCCTTATTGCAATAGAATTTTCCACACTTTCTAAAGCCCTGATCGTTTTATATGGGCAATAACTAAAGAAAGATAAGCTATCTCACTCAATAACAGGTACTCGGTCGGCACGAGATTTATTTACTGCGTCAGACATTAGTCCTCACTATCTGATTGCGACTATCGGTCATTGGTCAATCCCGGCAGGTCAAGCATTGTTTCAGACTAGAAAAATGTAATACAAAGAGAAACAAATGACGCTTCACACGCATAAATAAAAGATACCCATAAATTTATACTGCCATTTAACTCGAGTCGTTGTTATTTTATCCACACATCAAATATTGCTAGATATAAATAGTAAGTTGACAAATTTATACTTATATACATAAAATTAGATATTTTATTCAGCATCTATTACGAACACAGCTTAATGTTATTAATCAATTCATTTAATTAGCACTTTATTTGGCAAAACAAATGAAGCTATAATAGAAAGCTACTTATAAAAACATTTTCAAAATAACTACCTAATGTAAAGGACATTAATGGCAGTCATTCACAATTTTGAATTGAAATCGAAAAGAAGCTACGAATGGCGAGCGTTTCTTAAAACATTTCTAGATAATATATATATAGGCAAATGTCCAGCTAGTCCATAGAGTGGCTCCCGATATGAGCATTGAAGGGGCAAACAATGAAGACGTTGAACCGGCCGCGGCAGTTTACGAGCACTGCTCGTTACCCCGACATGTTTATTTGGACGCCCACGTACACATGCCCCACGCGTGGCTCGTGCCTGCATCTGACATGACACATAAGCAAAAGTCTATAAGTAAATATATTTTAATCACTTTATATATATTTTATGAGGATATCAAATTTATTTACTTAATCACTTTATTTTATGGAAATCAGATATGATAATCTCACCTTCTGATAACTTCACTTTCGTTCATATACACTTACTTTAAGAAGCGTTAAATCCTTGCGCCACAAATCATGGGATCTGAGGTGTTATTACTCTTTGGTCTAGTCTAGTGGGTAAATTATAAGGTCGTGCATTCATACAAGCTTCGAGTCGGACCAATAAGCAGGCATTCAGTTTTTCTGTCAAGATACTCTAAGTATCTACGATTTATAGAAATTTGCAGTGTCAACATTTCCATGATTCGGAAAGCACGTAAAACACGTTGGTTCTGTGCCTGATCTCCTTTCGGTCGTATTGAATTGCCGTCCCATCGGATTTATGAAAAATATGCATTTGTGATTGCGTACATAATAAATATCAATGTACAAAATGTGCCGAGCTGCAGCGCCAACTGTTAGCGCATATTCTAAAAACATATTTACAGACAAAAAAGAACGTATGCATTCAATTTAAAGTTAAAATGCAAGAGCTAAAATGACTTAAGCAGGACGGGCGATAACAGCGAAAAACACTGTACAATGGAAACAATTAAAAACAGCCCTTAGTTATATTAAAATAAAACCATATTTCCATTGCATTCGATTCGTACCTAGAACGTTTCAGGTAAAGGTGAAAAAAGAGGTCATGTGATAAGAAACGTCATTTCAATCGGAGGTCACGTGGAAATCGAGAGTTTACGACTTCAATTGTTATAGCTGAAAATGGTATTCTTAGTTTTTCCTTTCGATGTTCTCATTGCAATATCATGTACAAGATATTCGTCTCGACCTCGCGCGGGTTAAATTGATTAAAGTCCTATTACCATGTAACACTATCTAAAGTTTAAAGACATATAATATTTCTTTCATTGAATAAACCCACTCGAAATTTGTTATTCTTAAATTCCACTTACTTTTCTTTTTTGAACGTTACATTTTAAACATAATAAAATATATGTATTTAGTATTGAGTCAAGAGATCGCATCGAACGTACTCAATGCTATTACGTTTTATCGTACACTTTTCGTCTTTTTTCAAAGATCTCATAATTTTAGTTTAGTTTTTAAAACATAATAATGCCTAATGGGCCGATTGGCGTGGTAGGGTAGATACTTGCCTTTCATATCGAAGGTTGAGGGTTCAATTCCCATCCAGGAAGAACATTTGTGTGCATGAACATGTCTGTTTGTCCTGAGTCTAGATGTAATTATCTATATAAGTATGTATTTACAAAAGAAAAGTAGTATATGTAAAATAACAGTTGTCAAGTCTCCATAGTACTACCTCTGCAAAGTTTAGGATCAGATCCGTTTGTGAATAATGTCCCAGGATATTATTATATATTTAAAATACACGTGTTATGGAGACTTTCTGGTCATTATTCAAATAAAATAATCTAGCATACATAGTTTTGCTATAACTATTACAATATTGATCATAATATAAAATACTTAAGAAAAAAAAACAAAACGAATATTTAAAGAATATTAGCAAAGTTTATTTTTATCAAATACTGCATCAACGCGTAATTATAACGTTATAAACCTAACGAGAAACATCTCGACCTTTACCCGACCCGATGTTTATCCATATGGAAAATTCGAGAAAATTTATGTAAAGTAATTTTTCAGTTCACGGCGTCTTTTGCGATGTTAGCGGAGAGGTCACCGAGACATTGGCCTCGCAATGTCAATTAGCACTCATGGGATGTGACAAAAAGAATAATACTGCTACAGTTTTCGGCTTAAGATTATTGTACTTTTACGAAAAAAGCCTACTTTTAGTAATTTAGCTTTGACGTTGTTACAACATAGTCTGGTTAGCAGTTTTTCTTTATAATATAAATATCATAATAAATGTATACTTTAATGTTACCTGAACATTTACATTTTTAAATAAGAGATTAACTATAATTAATATCTAACTATTTCCTGTTTTACGAGTGTATTGCATTTCAAGATAGGTATTTATAGAAAATAGATGATAAAGTTAGTGAGTATGCGGCTTAAAACAGACGCCGTAACACAATGAGACACGCTCAGCCTTCGGCGCGGGCGCAAGGTCGGAATATAAAGCTGAACTCGTCTCTATAATGGCTGTCGTGTCACCGAGCTCATAACTCAATGGTTAATAATTTACGTGTTGCTATCAACGCGACAATTTCCAACATACTAATTATTTTATTAAAACGTTTATATTACTAGACGGCAAACGAAAATATTTATAATTTTATACTTAATTGACAACGTTCTTTGTTATTCATTTTTAATTGATAAATAAATACCCACTGCTGACAAAAATGAACTGTTTTGTTGTTTGGCTTACTTTACGACACTGCTCCGCTGCAGGTTGGTGGATATTAAAAGTATGTATGTCTGTAAATATTTCTCTGCTAGCACAGTTCTCTTCTTTTTAAGAGAAGGTTTCGAGCTTGTTTCAACACGCCGCTCCAGCTCAGCTTCGTGGATACACATGTGGCAGAAATTGATCCGACACTTGCAGATTTACTCAAGATATTTTCCTCAAGCGCGGATCACAACATGAATTATTAACACGAATTTAACACATCGATCCGAGATGGCTCAGTGATTAGAACGGGTGAATCTTATCCGGAGAATTAGAGTACAAACCCGGGCAACTACCAATTTTTCACTTGCTAATAATTTACTTCGTACTCAGCAAATGTACTCAGTAAATTTTATTTGGCTGACCGACGATTATAACCCGAGACCTCGAAATCTGCCGCTTCATAAAATAGCCACTGTACCATCGAGCCATTTTATTTACTCATAATAATGTTGAATACAAATACTTATTTTAAAATTAAAAAAACACGCTTTACGAACCTCGTAACCTAAATATCACACTTCTCGCAAATGAAAACTTTAATTACTATATACAGATTAAAAACAACAAAGAGACAGCGGTCGTTTCGTGTCAGATTAAGGTCAAGCTTTACAGAGGTCACAAAAACATTTGACACTTGAAACCCTGGCACCTCGCAGTAGACGTGTAACGCGATCGTTGAGTCGAATGGAAGGTAAATAAATATCGAAGATATTTTAGAAGTTTATTTAAATATTCAATACATTTATTATAAGAATTGCATTTAAAGACTATTAAATTGTAAGACAATTTTAACTATCTATATAATAAATACATTACTATCACCGTGAATGTGTGTTGTGTAATATTGCGATAATTTACTCTCTCGCTGGTATAGTTGGCAACTTATAATGCAGCAGAACCGGAAGTCCTAGTTTCAAATCCCGGATCGAGTCAATTCAAGTTATTAGGTTTTTCTGTCGAGTAATTCTTAGTAACAGCCAGGTGTCTGAAAGTGGCAGTGTTTGCTCTCCCGTGACGCGGAAAGTTTGTATAATCGTTTTTCGTATACCTGAACTCTCTCCGGTCGTGTCCCATCGGGTTATGAGAGTGAAAGAATAAAGAGTATACTTGTGTTTGTGCACACACTTATACACTATTTGTCCTGCACAGATGACTTGAGAATGGTCTATGGTCTATGTCCAAAAGTTAACAATAACAATATTGAATCTTAGTTTTACAATATATTCAAACATAAACGCTATTAAATTTTTACACCATAAAAATACTCGTTTTTTCGAGTATCTCTAGTAATTTTATATTTATCTTAAACATATTATTTTTAATTTAAAATATACTTTATTGAAGTAGGCGAGCGAGCACTTTTGTGACTATTATTCATTTTTAGTGTTAGTAGTGTAACTAAGTTCTTAGTTAGAAAATCTTGACCAATGGCCAAAATTATATATATTTTTTGTTATTTACATTTTTTTCATTATAAAATTTATTATTTCTCATTTTATCTCTCACTGTATAATAAAAAGTGACCAAAAATAAAATAAGAATATAAAATTAGGAAAAATCTAATTTTTATGACTATTTATTTTACAACTTGCAATAAACAGTTTTGACCCGACTTAGCAGTCACTAAGTACGGGGTCGCTCGCAAGGTCAAAACACAAAGGTGTTACCGTCATTTGTCACGCAGTATACGACGATAATTGCCTGTCGTACACCCGATGACATAAATAAGTATACACTGGTAATTAAACCTATTGGAATTGACACACTAATAGGTAATATCCTGCTGGCTGATTGGAGCGCTTTCGCTCGGTATTTTAATTTGAGTGAAACCCCCCTTAGATCCAGTCGTTGCCTAATAGCATACAACACTTTGTTAATAATTCTTGATTTATAACGAACTAGTGTACGCTTGCGGCTCTGCTGGCCTTTTAGCTAACATCGCCCACGTTGGTGTTGAGAGGAGGAGTTGTTATAAAATAATAGCCTATAACCTTCTCCTCAAAAAGAGGAGAGGAGAAGCCCTTTAGCCCAGCAGTGGGACATTCACAGGCTGTTACGGTTACGGTATATCCTTCCACGGGGGCTTGCTACATACCAAATTTCATCAAAATCAATTCAGTGTTCTAGTCACGAACTCTATATTAGCTTCCACCCGCGGCTTTATCAGCGAAATCGGCCGCTTGTGATTTGGTGAGCTCAGGTCTTAGTTATTCTATTCTATACTTTTTCTGTACCCCTAATAACATGTATGCAAAATTTCATGATAAACACTTGATTATTAAAGACGAGAAAATGCAGCAAACAAACAAATAAAGAAACTCACATTCGCATTTATATTATTAGTTTGGATATTTTTTCCAATGTAAACATTTTTAAGTTCAATATAAATGTACATAAAAATGAAACGATTGTATTTGCGAAAACAGCTTCGCTTGTTGAAATATGATTTTATTGCGTTGCGATAAACCTTTTCCGAGAAATAGGACAAAAAATGTTAACGCTAAAATACATGCGGACTGTTACATAACAATGATATACGTAAATAAATATTTCACGGATCATTTTTTCGTCCGCAAGTGTACAAATGTAAAACAGATACAAATTAAACCGTCATATTTTCATTTTAAGTTGAGAGAAACGTGTCTAATGATTGAATAATGTTAAAATTTGCTCATTTCTGACGCAAATCATACTCGTTTTATACATAACAACATAACTTAAGCAACATATAAGCAACTAACTTAGAAGTAAATTTATATTTAAAATAAATAATCTAATATTTAAAATTCAAGATTTAAAAGATGATAAGTATTGCAATCAAAATAAAATATCGTCGATCCTTGGCATTGCTTTATTTGGGTACTTCTATTAGCAACACAAACGTTATTTGCATAATATTTTTCTTTTTAAGAATGTTGCAAGGTCGAATAGAAACAATGTAAAGGTGGCGACTGACCTGTGTCGTTTGAACGTTTTTCAATGTTACAATGTGAGCATTCGTATCGATAGAACAGTGATCCGAGCATTTCAGGGCGAACTTTATTCCACAGGTACGAGTACGAGTTATATATAATAAGTCAGTCAGATTACAAAGTAATGTACAATGTAGGTAGATTATTATTATGAACGAGAGAAAATCACAAATGAGCAGTGTTCTTGTGATGAGCTACTTAAACACAATTTTAACAGACGCTGTAACATACCACGTTTGTTTCTATAATATTTTAGGTCAGTCGCCAGCTTAATATTATATCGTTATTACCTTCGATCTTTTAATTTTTGTTCTGTTGTGTAATATCGTTTTCCTTCACCGCCAAACACGAGCACTGGGTCTGAACCTGCAATCATCGATTTCGACTCACGCGTTCAAACCACTGGACCATAACGGCTTTTCTATACGACAATACGTATTAAAACTTAATTATAAAGAATATTATTTACATAGGTAAAAAACTCGTCGCAAGTAAATAGAACATATAAAGTAAAATACATAATATATATCCGATAAAAATTCACTGCGTTGAAGCAGTTGATTATACCAACAGACGACAGGCGTTAACGCACGTCATTTCAAACGAAGTGGACGTTATAGCAACACAAGTTCCCGCTAAGGTCACAAAGAGACGCATTCGCAGACTGTTTGGTAAACAGAACACGATGAGATTCTTGCGACCTGAGGAATGTGACGTTTTCACTCCGCACTATGCGGGGGATACGCAGGGCGTGATGTACGAGCTATTCGCTAGAAATGTTTACGATGCGTTAATATCTTGTGACATTTACCTTGCTTTCCATAAACTACATAGCATACAACACTAAATATTCAGTGATTCATACAAAAAAATTAACTCATCATGAATATTAACTACTTCTCTTATGTAAAAATCATTTGTTTATATTTTATATAAGTATACAAGTATTTATAAAATTCCCACAATTTACGTTCAAACAATTTGCAAATTCAAAGAGATGATGTATGGACAAAGTAACAAATGTTAATAACGCCACCAACAGCGACGGTGTTATTTCGTATAAATACATAAAATTACACTAAAAATGAATAATAGTAAATATTAAGAGACGTCATGCAACTCGGCGGGAATCTCTATGTATATTAGGCATAAAGAGCCACCGGCAAATAATTCTTTCGTCGGGCAAAGTTACATTCACCAAAGTCATATTTTAAAACTTCCATAAGACCGTAGACATTAGACAGAATAAAAAAAAACGAGGATTCAAATTCAAAAATATATTTTAATGATTGAAAGAAAACATTTAAGTACACATGTCTTACTACGAAAGACTATTTTTTTCAGAATTAAGAATATCCTACATAATCATCACCTACCGAAAGACGTTCGAAGTTCATTATGCCGACGGCCGATCAAGAGTCTTCCCGCGACCCTTACAACCTGGGTAGATTGGTAAGGTCTCGGCTGCTTTGAACTGCACTCCGCGTCTCTTAGTATGGGCGCACTCAACGCTAGGCTCAGACACGCTACGAATAAGCTCAACTATTACTAAATTATCGCTACGAAGTACCCTCTCGATGCGTTCTGAGATAATTAAAGTTTAGTTAACGTTAAATTTTGAATATTTAAATATATATTCATTCATGCACGAAATTATGTTATATATCACTGACGTATTGGCAACATTTTCTATTTATTGCTCTGCTAAGTTTCCTAGTGGTTTTTCATAGTGCTTTACTTTACCAGTCAATGGTAGTTTTAACTTTAATCTACAAAAAACAATAAAGAAAACTTTTTTTTAATAATAAAATACATGTTTATCTATTGTCTGTGCCGGCCTTGTCTTGGTTACTGCTCTTACCTTGTTTTAATACTCACCGTCAACTTTGTAATAAGGCGCCTATTTTATGCGTCCTGTTGCTGTGCTCCCGGTAGAAAATGCTAACTAATTCATTAGCAATAGAAATATGCGGTACACTTATTTGTTTACGTTATGTTCGTGTTTAATAAAGAATTCTATTAAATAGCAACAGGGAATATAAAACGAGATATATTCTTTATTATACTCGACGTAATGAAATAGGTATTATTGTCATAAAAAAATCTCTATAATATGATTCTCCTGACTAATATTGCTTTTGATAGAAATTAATCAGATTACAAAACGAAGGAGCCGCGATATCTCAGTGGACAGAACATATGACACAGAACCGAAGATTACGAGCTTAAGACCGGGCAAGCACCGCTGAAATTTCATGTGCTTAATTTCGCGAGGCAACATCGTGAGGCAGCTTACATGTGTCTGATGAAAATCTCCTACATGTGCAATTACTTACACGAAGCCCCGTCAAGAAATAAACCTTGTCCTAGCCGTGAGGCATTTTCAGATTGTTACTTTACGAAAAGTAATACACTATATTTAGATAAGGTTATATATCGAAACTAATCTTGTTTAAAAATAAACGGAATATAATTAGCAATGATTTTATGTGTAACGTTTTCTATGCTTAAAAAGAATTTTCATTTTAAATTGAAAGATAATAAGGTTCAAATTGTACTAATATGTACAAATATAACCGAAAATCGAAAATCATTATCATGATCGATCAAGATATTACGAGAAACGTAAATTAGAATTAGGCGGTCGGTCATGTATCTGCATGTGATTACCTCACGTTCAACGGAACCCGCTCGGCCCCGGTTCGTTAGTGTTTCGATCGCGATTAAACGTCAATTAGACCCATTGTCGCACGGCGTCCGTAAATAACCGGACCGGACCGCCGGATCCAGTTTTCGTAGCAATAATGACTTGAACAGTTGAACTCGAATCTGACACTGATGGCTGACGTAAGTAAATGAGGCGTCGCCGTCTTGTTTAACTTGAATTATTATTTTTCGTACCACCCATGGGGTGGACCTTTGAACGTGATATAATATAGTAATATTTCGCATTAATATTATATAATATTACGGGATTTGTTTGGTTTTCTGGAAAAAGATTTTTGACTATTGATATGACAGCGTTTAAATACCAATGTGTACGAAAAAAGGCGTGTACATATATGTGACTGCTGATGTATAAAAACCAGTCGTTTGCGTTTTGGTGAATAAATAAGGGAGAAAATTAGCTTATATCATTAGGAATAAAAAATAAGTAAACATGGAATACAGTATAACATACGGAGTCAGAGGAAGCTAGTACTCAATATGAAGGAGCCGTTGGAACGGTTCGAACAACAATGTAACATACAATTTATTATATCTATGGTACGAAATGCTTGTCCTTTAGGAGCGTAGGTTGATTGGCCTTAAGGTCATGTCATGTATTATGCATAGCCAATCCTATGGGAAATTGCGTGAAGGTACAGTTCATTGACCTGAAAACACGAATTTTTGTGCAGTTCAAGCAAATGATTACTTAGGCATTCTGATCACTTGGGTCCTGACACGCGTGACCTCCATATGACCTGAAGTAAACAAGTGACCAATGCTATTAATGTTCTATACCTAACATGCCACAAGACACACATAATATACAGCAAACAGTTTGCGTATTCATATTAATATATACTACATAATTGTAGTAATGTAACGTCGGTTTTATTTCAAAATAAATATATACTAAATTCAATGTATTTAAATGTCAAATAATGTAAAGCTACTGTTTAGGAGAAAAAGATCGATTTTTAAAATCCACTTCTTACATTTTATGTTATTACTTAAAATGTAAAAAAAAAAACAAATGATTTAAAGCATTAAATAGGTCAAAAATTGGTAGTCAGTAAATTCAAATTTAGAGCTATATATGATGAACGTTGTTCGAGAACAGATCTCGCGAAATCTTTGTGTCGTAACTCGAAACCGCGAAGACAAACATGAGTGTTTCATGGCACAGGCGCAAGCGCATGTGGATAATTGTCGGCTATTACTGGTTCACAATAGAATTGGGCGGCACGGGCAGGGCCCCGTGAAATTACGCTTTTAAATACTTTCTATTGCCTTACCTATTTTTACGGGTTAGTTAGTGGTTACTGACTTTTGGAATCATTTTAAGGTGAAGTTGATTCATATAATATTGATGAATGAAAATGAATGTTGACTAATATAATGGATGCTCCATAGAGCGTATTATACAAAACTCTTGACGTAAGCAAATGATTTAGAAATTGTACGTTCATTGTCGGACAGAATAATCTGTTTATTCAAAACTACTCAAACAACTTAAGTCGAGGGGTAAAAAAAAAAACAAAACGACCAAACTATAATCTGTATTAACATAAACTCAACTATTCAGTTAACCTCGCGACATTTTTCTTGTACATTAAATATCAATACAATTTTTATCAACAACAACGATGACATACCTTTTACAGCTTGTGAAAGGAAGGTGAACTGGCAAACTTCCTGGTGCACGAGTAAACAACAACAAGAATATATTGAAAGTGAAATTATTAAATAAAGATCTCTTTGATTATACATAATAAAAGTTATTTAAACAAAACAATTAACACATTTCAAAACCTAGCTCTGAAAACAATCTAAACTGAGGCGTTAACCTCCAGTTTCTAAAATACTGATCAAAGTCTATTTAACTTTTTAAAATTTAATTTAAATAAGCGTTCAATATTTAGACACAGTCATGATTATCGAATATCGCTTATCATTTTAAAAATTATGAAAATGCGAATCAAAATATTATTATCAAAAACGTTTTACGCTGATAGAAAACTACATTTACCAAACGACAACAACAAATATTTTAATAGCAATATTATATCACAATACTCGTTAAATAAGCACTGTTATATGTACACTATATTTTAAAATATATTTCATTCTGTCACAAAACTAAACAACTTAATGAAATTATTTATATATTTATGATATAGCATAAATTGTACTTGATTAATTTAAATTTATTATTTATAGATAACAAACTTACGTTTATAAATATTAATAATATAAAATAGATTTTATTACTATAACTCGATCAGGACAACATGACTCCTATATTATATAAAAAAAAAATTAAAAACTATGAGCATGATCAACATTAATAAAGAAAAGTGACATTCCGTCAATATAGTACAGCTCGGCTTATTTCGCAACGCTAGTCCACTGCATGGTGATAAATATACTTGTGGCAAAATTTGAACCCGCAATCTACGGTTACAATCCACGTATCCTTTCCACTGAGCCACCTTTGCATTTCACCACAATACTGTTACATACACCTATACTACCTACGTCACAACAAATATATTTTTTTAGTAAACTCATTCTTTATAAAAAAAAAGTCGTAAGTAATAAAATTCGAAATATAATTTATGAACCAAAATACGAACTGCTCCAATTTAAATTAATTGGATCATACATTAAATTATACCTTTATATAGCTTTAATATAATTATTACGGGGGCCTTGCAGGTCTGTGCAGCCGTACGGATACTGACGCAACGTCGCTCTACAAAACGTAATGTTCACTGGGTGTGCTTTCATCCATTTTTGGATGTTTATAACCTTCGATATCAGTTCCGCCAGTCGCTCATTTTTACTTTCGCTCCAGTTTTTCATGACCTTAGGTCATCGTGGACGTGTTATACTTAAAACCTGACAACGCTAAATGACTTAGCTACGTCCGGTTTACGCAGTCAAGTTATAAAAATAAAATACTGCACTTTATCTAAACGATGTGAGATAACTATAGTTGTTTTATACAAAAACTTAATGGAATTGGGAACTGTAAATTCAAAATATTGCATCCGTAACAGCCTGTGAGTGTCCCACTGCTGGGCTAAAGACCTCCTCTCCTCTTTTTGAGGAGAAGGTTTTTAAAGCTTATTCCACCACGCTGCTCCAATGCGGGTTGGTGGAAAAATAGGGGGTCCTGGTCTCCTCGGGGGGGTCCTGGTCTCCTCGGTAAGTCGTATATCTGTGTCAAAACTTAGATACGACATGAGATGATTTCACTTTGACCAAGTCAAATATTGCATATATAAGGCAAAATTGTGGGTTTGCTCTCGCTACCGTTTTAGGGGCCTACCTGCGTTTGCACTAACTAGTTTGCACGCGTAAGCGCGTATATTCAAGTGTGTAACCGGTCTTTAAGAGAACTAAATACGGCTAGGTTGATTAAAAGACTATAATCTATTATTAATTTGAAAATTGTATCAAAAAAATTGCAACACATCTTTGAGTCCGCTCCGCTCGATCGGCGGTCAAGGTGCTCTGCCAACTAAGCTACGTATCAAATTGCGTGCCGAACGCCGCGCCTTCTATTCGATTATAAACAACCATATGCATGTGTTAATAATTAATTTGTAAATAATATGTAATTATTTTTAAATAATTGTCAATAATAATATCATTTTATATTTCAGTTATTTAAAAAAAAAAATCTTAACGGATAACAAGTTCTTTTTGTTCTTAATAACAATAATTGTATTTAAATGTATTTGAATAATTGTCGAAAGTATTATTGTCCCTTTAAACAAACCATAATTTATATTAGTCAATGGTTAGAAAACTTAAACTGATCTCAGGTTCAAGTGCTTTGTGTATGTTTCAATTCTCTTTAGTTTCTTACATGTGTTGGATGGCATTTTTTCATATGTATATAAAGTTACTATCCATCGACGTGAGGGTTGAATAAATCTAAGATTCCATCTCTAGTATTGTTTTAAATTAATCGCCCAAAACGTTATACTGCACTTTAACGTTATCAAAGTAGAACATCACAATAACGTTTAGTAACATAGAACAATTAAACTATTTTCAGATAATAAAATCATTGATGCCACAAGTTGTTGTTTTTTTTTTTAAATTTTATGTCTCAAAAAATATCTTCAATATCACGAACGATGTTAACGCATTTAAAATAACTAAAAATATTTTAACAGCAATAAAATAAAATAGAGCACAACGCGCTGATCCGGAACACGCGATCCGTAGGTATGTCTGACGGATTTTTTACACTGTTTCGATTAAACCAGTTCAAAGAGCACACGAAATTCGAGCAGTGTTGTGTAAAAAAGTATATAACATGGCGGTCAAGAGTGATTGTAAAAAGGCTTCGCCCATCTTAAACTCGGTAAACGTATCGGGTGACGAAACCTGTCTTTGCGGAAATATATTTTTTTTCGTCAATATTTTTGAGCACTAATTATAATGTTCTTAAGCCGCTACCGGCATTATCGGTCCAAATTAAGGCTATAATCGATAACAATATACCGTTTATTTATTCGATATTTTTTATAAATTTTTAATGAGTTACTTTTTCATATGAAAATATTTATAAAAAAATTAACTAATAATGTAAGATATATGACTATCTTTCTAGAATATAAGTCTCTTATTATTCTAGAATTTAGACTTCTAATATGTCTCGAGAATAGAATGAGATGGTCCATATAAAGAGATGGTCCAAACGACGGACCCCTAAAGACCTGTGCGACGTTCGTGACTGGAGCCACTTGTCGACCTCCACCTGTAGCTGAGACTAATCGCAGCTTCACGCGACAAAAGATCGTTTTGTCAGATTCCAGTTGGAGGCAGGCGTGATGACGAGTGCGTGGCGTGCACCTGCTGATTTCAAATACAGAGAAATTACCGACGAAAAAATACTAACGATAAAAACTACGACAATCGTCAATGTTGAATGCGGCTATCGCTTTATTTATATTCTATTTATATATCTAGATCACAGTCCACCATCGAACAATGTAACCTAACACGAGGATTCTTTAAAAGCTGAATTAGTTTAATAAATAAATATATACGTATCTACAAACATATATTATTAAAAATTAACAGAATCAATTAAAAAGTTATAATACAATTTGGGACATGACCAAAAATGGCATAAGAATATAAAATCACTTGGAACGCACATTAAATATTAATGACGATTGATATCAGAGAAAAAAACGCATTGATCTAGATAATATTAACGGTCGAACGCGCATTTATAAAAATACAATACACAAAATTACAGAACAATTTATTTAAATTTTCCATTAGCAAATCAATTTCCAGGATAGAAGAGTAAAAAGTTTAAATCATTAAAATGCACTTGTAACTTCATGATGCTGCAGTACGTGACGCGCAAACGTGACCCACACCTGTCGATGTGGAAAAATGTAGATGGAAACCAGTCAATCGTATAAATTGTATCTGTCCCGACGTGCTCAACTATCAAAGATCAAATTTGTCAAAGGCAATGTTGTTTTTTATTTATTTATCTTTTTTACATTTTCATCGAGTGATAAAAAAATTAATAGAATTACGATACGACATTAGTAATATTTAAAAGCGTTGCAGTTTCGTAAAAAAAATACATATTTTCATTAAAAAAACCAATATGTATATTATTATAGTATACATATATACAGTATATATGTATATACATTATTCGCGGAAATTACCACCGCTCCGATACGGGTTTAAAATGTTACTATGTAACTTATTGAGTCGTTTTTCTACTTGTCAACATTCTACTTTATGGATTACAATTAAATTAAACCGTTCTGTAATAAAATCTACATATAATTAATTCTTTTTTTATTTATATTCTTTAATAATGAAATTATATTCATTACTTTATATTAATTATATAATAATAAGCATGAAATAAATTTGGTTCTGATTAAGCAAAAAAACAATTTTATAATTAAATAAAGTAAACAAAATAATCGCTAATATTATTTTAATACTTAGTCATTTAACGAGGAAAAATATCACAGTGGATGTCGCCATCGAACGGCATAGTTATAAAGCATCAGAAATGCACAGCTGTCAGCTTTGTACTTAACGGACACATCTCAATGGAAATGCGAGATCGCGATCACTGTCAATTTTATGCACGACGTGACTCCGCCGCCATGTTTTGCATTCGACTTGATAAATACATAAATAATGTGGTGCAGCTGTCAAAAATTTCAAAATCTCACGTGCAGCACTTGAGCCCCGGCGACACTCCACCTCTGCTGTCATGCGGCGTTATTTGGTGGCAAATTTTAATATGATACATCATTTTATGAGACCACCTTTAACAAAAAAGAATGTGGCTGTCTAAATTAAAAAAAAACTTTCCCGCCATAACAACTTCAACTGTTTTGTCAATTTGAACCACAAGTCATTAAATATTAAGATCAAAGATATGCCTGATGAAATTTTTGCTCTTAGAAATGAGTCAACTTATAGTTTTTTTATCGGAAACAAAGCAGCAATTCGATGTCCCACTCGTTAGTATCCATCCTCATTACAGCGTTTGAACCAGGAAACCGTCATTCGACTGTTCCCAGCAGTTTGTCACGTAGTGCGGTCGCCGTGGTCTCCGTGGTCGCCGGTCGCGACCCTGCCTCGCCGCTCGGAACGATCAGTAAAAAAAGCACTCGTGATCTCAAATTACGTAGAACGCTTTTATTTTTATACGAACTGATCGTCAGGTTCATCGGTTTTTACTTCACATTGTGGATCCAAGGCGGTTACATATTTATTGTGTAAAAAGCGTAGCAGTAATAAATCGATTTTATGGTAAACATATAAAAATAATACTTAGCTTAGATCATTATGAACAAATATTTTCAAGTACCTTAAGTACGAGTAGGTACTGCTACTGCTGTCTTCAGATATTTGTTTCATCATAAATTTCATCGTTACGCTAAGCTTAGTGAGTTCCAATAAATAATCATAAGCTATAATTGCATCGATATCATACGGCAATACTAATGGCGAATTACCAGAAAGAAAAAAAAGTATCAAAACTTTTAACACGAAAAATATAGTACAAAATATTCAACATTAGAAATTGAATACATAAAAAGTATGAAGTACATAATAGTCACATATAATAGTCCGTCTGTCATGGCAGAGTGCAAGCGATGTCGCCTAAGGTTATGCGGATGCCGGTGCGCGTGCGCAGAGTACGGAATGGGTCCCCGAGGTCGCGCTGCCTCCGCCCGATCCATGGAATGTTTCACTTTACATATCGTGCGTCTCATGCGAAAGGCTTTGTTTTGTGACAATACTAACATATAGACCGTATGTGTCGATGAGTTATTTAAAAGGAAACTGCATGCATTTATAAACTAATTGGCAATGTAAATTAAATATATTTTATTTTAGACATATTTATTTCTATGGATAATTATAAAAGTACTTTATATATGTCCTTTTCCATATCATAATTAACATCTTTGCCAAAAAAAAATGTTAAAGTTTATTACAGTTCGCATTTACATATATTTCCCGCGCTTTTCCGTGGGAAAGAAAATTCGTGAGGCAAACTGCATCGTTCAGTTGGAATTGGATCACATGTACAACCCGCCTGCTGCGAAAGAAACTACAAAGCTTGGAAAGGAGAGTTTTGCCCAGCAGTGGAACTATTTCGTGTCAATACTGAAGAAAATTATATAAAAACAAAAAAAACGCAAGCTCTGCTAAATGCCTTGTAGTATATGTCAAAGCGTTGATTTTCAGCCCGGTGCTTACTCGTGCGCAAAACTAAACAAAACAGTGCCGATTCGTTTAAAACAGAAATACATTAATAATTTATTTATAATAAACATATTCCGATGTCGATCGACCGATGTCGAAAGTCAATCCCAAAAGAGACTACCCAACTGCGCAGGACATATTATAGTGCAAACATTTGTGCGCAAGCCAAGTATACCCCTCTGTTTTCTCATTCTCTCATTATCCAATGGGACGGCAATCTGACACAACTTGAATGAGTTCAGGTGCAGGCTTTACGTTCATTCCGAGGGAAGTGTGTACACTGCACTTGCAACTTTCAGACTCCAGGCTTTTAGCTACGACAGAAAAACCCAATAACTATTTTCTGGCGCGACTTGAGGTTTGAACCCATTCCTCAAAGGTCGGTAACGCACCTGCAAACCCTCGGGTGTTGCAATTGTCCATGAGCAGTGTTAGTCACTTTCCATCAAGTAAGCCTTTTTTTTTTATATTCGCCGGGAGGGCAAATGACTCTACTCCACCTGATGGTAAGTGGTAGTAGAGTCCAAACGCGACGACGGCCAGTACAGACAGGAAAAACGTTCTGCACTAGCCGCCTTCGCCTTGCCGGCCCGCAAGATGCCTCTTCACGCCTCGTTTGAAGGAACCCGGGTTGTAAGAGGAGGGGAACACGTGAGCTGGTAAGGAATTCTATTTTTACCTCCAGCTCGTTTGCCCCCTTTTATATAAAAAAAATCTAGTCACTAGACCAACGAGGCAATCATAAGCACATTAATAATCAAATATAATATGACCTGATCAAAGTATCTCACTTAACACTCTAATTGATCAATATTTCAAGTCAATGGAATGTTATATTAACGCATAGTTATCTGATTTTGCAACGATATCTGTAATCGATAATAACTCATAAGCAAATCTAAATACGCGTGAAGGTCCGCGACTATCAGTTTACCGTATTACCAAACGTGTATTAACGAAGACCAATCCCTCACTATATATTTCAAGCTTAGTATACATGTGATAATATGTATTTTTTTTACATATACTATAAATGAAGGAAAGGATTATAAGAACAATTTATAAAAAATAAATAAATGTATATACTAAAAATACTATATTAAATTTGCAAAAAAATACAAACTGTAATACTTCTATTATAAATGCAATTATTAATTACTACAAAACCACGATCATAACTGGGGTTTTTTTTTCGAATATAACTCGATAAGTATTAGACATTTCACAATCAAAATGTAAACTCGATTTAACTAAAAATACTTTTTTTAAGTACTCAATCGTTATGTTACAGGATTAACATGTACTCAATATTCGTATAAGTAAAATTTTAAGTTTTGATTATTTTTCATAATAATTTTATGTATTAAATTGTCAGTACTAATGTAGTTTATAGATATTATATACAAATTCAGTATGACATTAGTATCAAGCAAAATAAAGAAATAGAAAAGTTGTACTTTTTTCTATATTTTTTTCTTACTGTTTACAACAGGAAAATCAAATCTTTTGTCAAAAAGTATATTAATTGTAATTTATACTGCGTGCTTCGGCTTTATACTTGGTACTTAATATTGTATGCTTGTATTTTTTTATAATATCTACACACAATCATTAAAATGCATGAAAAAAATCAAGAATCCTATATTTATTATGTTTTCACTAAGAATTCGATAAGAAAACGTATGTCTCTAAATCTCACCAGCATTTCAAATTCAAGATTAAAATAATTTGTTTTGGAAAGATGTCTATGTGTATTGTATAAATAAGTATTTTGTATTTTAAAATATCGAACAAATCGTTTAATAAGTGTAGATATCACACTTAGTTAACTTATATATATATACAACTAGCTAATTTTCCCGGCTTCGCACGAGTAGATAAGAAGAAAAATGTATTTTGGATAGGATTTGCGCTAGGAAAATCCGTTTAGTGAGCGTCTACGTCAGGCAAGGAGTAACTGTTACAAGTTTAAAGCCGATCGGGCGGATAGTTTAGGAGATCTCGTGATGAATTTTACTTCGTTAATATATATATATATATATATATATATATATATATATATATATATATATATATATATAGAGGTACCTTAAATGTAATAATCTCTATATATATATATAGAGATTATTACATTTAAGGTACCTCACATAACTATCATAAGCTCCATACCTACGTACGAAACGATTTGCTTATTTGTTTCTGATACGCACCGCTAAGATCTGGAATACCCCTCCCGATCTCCGTTTTTACCATCACCTACAATATGGGTAACCTTCAAGTCTAGAGTGAATAGGCATCTTCTAGGCAAGCGCGCTCCATCTTAGACTGTATAATCACTTTCCATCAGGTGTGATAACAGTCAAGCGCTAGCCTATATATTTAAAAAAAAAAAAAACCTCAAAAAGGGAGAGGAGGCCTTAGCCCAGCAGTGGGACATTCATAGGCTGTTACTAGACTACTAGACATAACTAAAGAAAACCTCTTCTATTCACAACTCTTCTATTCACAGTTCATTACGAATTCCAAACGAACAAATTTAAATCTAGTGAATTCAATCGGTTAGTGCAGTCAATTCACCAAAATTGTTTAATTACTGTCCAGAAAAAAAACTTGTGAAATCAAACTTCACAATTTAAATAAAACAAAATGTGAATAAATGTAGATATAGCAAAGTTACACAAAAAATATCTTAAAACCTTGAAATTAATGGCTATCTTTCAGACTGACATAAGAAAATAAATCTTTATATATATATATGTATATTTTTAAGCAATCACCTTAAAACTGTATTAATTTAAATTTAAAAACGCATTTTATTTTAGACATGTTTTCTTAAAAACTATCGATGGCATAATATTAAAAAAAAAAACAAACTAAGCGCGCCAAAAATTATATACAAAACAGGCTTAGAACCAACTTTACAAGCTTGAGTTTTAAAATTCTCAAATTATATGTAAATGTGACCGCTATAATTATTATTGTAAATAATAAAAAGAATAAAAATATTCAAACCAATGGGCGGTACAATAATTTTAGTATGCGAGACGGCTGCCTTTTAGGAATCTACTCTGCTTTCGAATATGTTGTTTTTATTAACTGAATGCACATCGACCTAGAACACTATTTACCTATAAAAAAAACAAATCAATGGATTCCTTTTCAAAAAAATATTCTCATTTTCAACTCAAATCGTTCATTCAATTTTAATCTGTATGACTGCTTTCGCGCTTTTATTTATGTATTTATAATATGTAATACAAGACAACTTAGGTATTATGAAATCTTAATAAAAAAAATACTAGTTGATCTATAACCCCACTATTTGTAAAGATAATCAATATAATTTTACCAGAACAGTTAGCCATCTTACTTTCTTAACCATAATGAGCTGGATAATTACCGTTCACACATATCAGCGTCACGACAGGAGCTAATGTACAAATGTCCCTAATTATAAGCAATTACAACTGTAATCGGTATCGGTGACGCGTGTCGTAGTCGTTATTATATTTTTTTTTTCATGAAATAAGAAGATCAACTTGCCGCCTGATGGTATGTACCGCCTGATGTATGTACAGACATTGGAACTGTAAGGAATAAAAAAAAAATATTCCTGACATCGCCGATTCGCCACCAACCTTGGGAACTAAGATGTTATGTTTTTTGAGCCCGTAGTTACAAATTATTGCTGGTCGACGATGTTACATTTTTCTTACGACGAACTGTCAACTTCGAATTCAAGTAAATATTTATTACGTTGAGTTTTGCTTTACGTGAATAGATACACGATAAATGAAATATTATAAACTAAACGTCACATTTATATCAATTATTTCATATGCAAATAACGTGAATTTTCATTGCGAAATGTATGCTAATTTGGCTTATTTTTTTTTTTATAAAAAGCAAATCTGTTTCATAAGCACTTATACTGCAAAATTTTATATTATATATTATATTTTTGATACTTTTATTTACACATTGAACATTTCATCTATTTACTTTTTTAATATCTTATGTGATTAAAAAAAATTGACATAATTATATTCTATTTTCATTAATGTTATTAAATTACTCAACCAGAAAAACACGGAAATGCTAATTGTTAATAAATGTGAGTATATATTAACAATAGTAAGTTAAAGTTATATGTACAAAATCAAATGCAAACTTAGAAACAAATGCGCTTGGTTCCGTTTTCGTTATTCTTCGATAATTCCTACACATATGATAAACAAGATATGGTGATGTAATTCATTCATGATGAGGTCGGGTACTACGTCTAACTTCGCGTATCATTCTCATGAAAAC
This sequence comes from Nymphalis io, assembly GCF_905147045.1. Lineage (NCBI taxonomy): Eukaryota > Metazoa > Arthropoda > Insecta > Lepidoptera > Nymphalidae > Nymphalis > Nymphalis io. The sequence goes on along the minus strand of NC_065902.1, from coordinate 3,323,569 downwards.
TTGGACCGAATTCCGGGGAAAATAGTTCGAGACCTACCTTTCAGGTGTTTCCAAATACACTCCTCCGCCGCAGAAATGTTCCTCAGTTTCTCCGGTAGGAACAGTTTGCTTAAGTCACCAAAACACTGGACACCGTCCACTGTTTTTTTTTTATTATCACAGAAACGTTATCGTCAAATGTCTACCCACTTATCACCGATTCGACACACGTGGTGGTACTGACGAGCCAAAAACGTACGACCTCAACGCGCGAAACTGTCGGCGCGACTGACTCGCTGACTCACATTCACAAGGCACACTCACACCTAGCACTCAACAGGTGAGAATGCAACAGTGTGGTGTCACTCGTACTCGACCTGAACCGTGTGGATTTGACTCGAGAGTGCGCGTGTGCGAGTGAACCACTTCGTTCGTGTTAGGCAGATTTATTACAGATAGACGAGTGTGTGGGTGATATTTACAGGTGATCTCTTTTGTATAAGTACGGTCACAAGTCACGTGCATGTGTGTGCTGCCTACCTGTTGTGCCCCCGCAACTTATTAGTTTTGTTCTTTTAGGGTTGTGTAAGAAAACGTATTATCTTAAAAGACATTCATTTCGCTTGTTATTGTTTCAAGTCGTGCGGTAGTCGTTTTAATAATTGTAAACAAGCTGTTCAAATTCGATCGTCCTAAGTCGGCGTATAGTATAATTATGTTCTAATAAAACACGAACATCTGATGGACATTCACGTATCTCGACTTTTACACGACCAATGTATTTTGTCTATTAAATTAAAATTCTAAAGTGACGTGACTAAACTATCATAAATACTAAATTCTGGTCAAAATTCGTAACGACCTAGCCTAACAACTCTGAATCATTCTACAAATATTTTAATGATGCGAAACGATGACCTTTTTCTATTTTTAATTGTTTATTATTATTATGTAATGTTAAATTCACACTTTAAGAAGGTCGCAACTATTTTTGTATATATGCTCACTTAACTTTTATTTATTATCAAATAGAATATATTTTAAGGAGTACAATTTTTTTAACACCTGTACTCACACGGCACTTTCATAATTTACAATTTTAATTGTTCATTTATAGATTGAAAAACATATTAAAATATATTAGTTTACTTGATGGTAGTTTGCTTGGGGCCAGTGAAACTTCAGCTTCAAATTGTTAATGCTTTAGCGATGTAAGGAATGGAACGGAATTATTATTTCTTACAGCGTCAATGTCTATGGGCGGTGTTGACCACATACCAACCGATCCAATTGCCCGTCCGCCTACATATATTTAAAAAAAATTGTCACATGTAGTATTCAATCTGATATTCGGACGAGTACAATAGATTAAAATAAAATACTATTTCATGTATTGACAAGAATTATTTACACCGAGGACTTCAATATATTATACAAAATATAAAGAAAAATTGCTATTGTACAAATCATGCTTTTTACTAATATACATTATAGATTTGTATAAATAAAATGCATATAAAAATAAAATATTTTTTCAAATTTAACAATCCTCTGCTTATTCTTTCTCCAAACCGACAATGTTTTTTTTTTAAATTTCCTTTTAAAACTGATTTTCCATCTTCTATACAACATGGGTATATACAAAATATTTAACCATGTTATATAGAAGATGGAAGATTATGCCTCTAATGTAACACTCAACGGTATGGATGGTACCATTGAAGTTTAAAGCTCTTAAGTGCCAGTGACTAATGCTAGTCGGGAGGTTTCTACTGACCTCCTGATAATTAAAGTAACCTTCGTGAATAAACACCTGGAAAGACTACCAGTGACTATATGGCTGGTGAACTTCAATCAACCTTCTTATAAATACTACATATTATGTTAAAAAATAAAAAGAAATGTAATTATACCATAACTTAACTCAATAAAGCAATAGGAGATTTGTTTACGAAAACCATTCATTTATAATATATTACAATTTAAATAATTAATAATAATGTGAGAAAAATACGGACCTAGATTTCATTAAATTTTTACCAATTTTTATTTTTAGTTAGTGTGACTTATCTATAAAGACAATAGTTGGTGTCAATAGGATCGATTGTATTGCCAAAGGCTGAGTTTCTGCTAAATCCTAAAATAAAAACCTGTAATAGTTCAAAAGTTTCAATACTTAAAAAAACAAACCAAAATACTTTAAAATCTTTGTATGCCGTCTAAACTATGTAAATATCGTTACGACGTGAGAAAAACTACTGAAAATTATGTAATCGTACAAACATTTTCCGATCTCTTCCTATTCCTGAATGTTTTGTATCCAGTACGTGTATGTTTGTGTGCGTAAAATCGTGCCATCTGCACATTAGTGAACTTTATACAGTGTAAGGTCACGGATTTTTAGCACTAACACAATAGGTATTAGCATCCTATGTCACCTTGACGTAAGTGCAAAGACTTTGTCATGTTCACCGCCAACTCTAAAAGGAAATAACCACCATTTCAAGAAAATAAAATTTCGATCATATTATGTAGACAGCAGAGACTGAAATCAATTAACTAATAACTAGTCAGTAGGACCCTTTTAAGTAAATATGTACATCGATTTTAAACGTATTATTGACAGTTTCTGATAAAGTAAAATGAACTTATTTTAAACTGTATAGAGTGTAATTTAAAACGGTTTCAATCATAATGTAAGGCATTACATATTCTGTTCAGTCCAAGTCGTGACTGATCTATTTGTATTGTAATTTGCACCTAATCAGATGTAAAACTAGATTGATTATCGGCTATAAGAGGCTGTGCGTGGCCGATTGTAGATCTTTTGTTCTGCCTTGACGATTTTAGTTTAGGCATTCACATCATTGTTGACAGGTCATTATATAATACCCATTTGAATACCGACATTAAAAACAACAAGTTTGGTTACATGATCTTATTTCACTGTACAGTTTAGTTATTCTGTCATTATAATAATACTCATATAGAATGTGTCAACATTTATGTCCGCTGTACTCGTGTTTGAATTATAAAGTAATAATGGTTCGTGTAATGATACTAAAAAAGAGAACAATGATTTTAAGCTTATTAATATGTTTACTATATATTTAGATTTATCGAATTACTTACATGTTTTGAAAATAGCATTTGTAAATATGTTTTAGTAATGTTTAAGCTGACATTATTCATCTGAACTAAAATATCACACTTGTGTTGCAAGTAATTATCTGTCTCACTCAAAGTTAGGGAAAACAACTGAAACACAGAATAAATGCAATTACTAAGGTTTGTGTAACCATTTATTTTAATAATCATGTAAATTCAAATTCAATACAACTAACAAGAACATACTAGAATAATGAATATTTTGATTTGATTTCACTATTTGACGTCTTGTTAACTAACTAAGCTTCATATTTATTTTATAATGTAAAACGTTAAGTTTCAAATAGTCCAAAAACGTATTAATGTACAAATATATTAAATAAGTGATACAAGTCGATTTTATTAAAAAAAACTTTTCGACTGCGGCTTCACCCGTGCAATGTGGGATGGATCAGGTATTAGGTATAAAAAAAGTATATATCATTTGGTAGGGTTCCCGCTTGCCTACTTACTTAGCTTGCTTCCCTTTTCGTCAAAATCGGATAAGTAGTTTAAGCATGAAAGCGTAACAAATAGAAAGAGTTACTTTCGCATTTATAATATTGCTGAATAAACAATTATTCCTATTAATTTTAGGATATAAATAACGTGGTTCCAATTGACATAGGCACTGCTTGCTAATTGATAAGAATTTATCTAATCAAATAAACTCAACACAAGTAATGGCAACAAGTTCCGACAGTAAATGTGACATAACATAAGATTTGTACATATTATATGCATAATAACTACGATATAAGGGGATAGCCTTTCTCAAATCCAGCGATAATACACTTTAATCACTTAAGTTCGTTTTCATGACATTATGAACTATTTCGAGATATTACTATTGTGTTGGTCTAGTGGTTAGATCACATGAATCTTAACTGACGATTGCGGGTTTCAAGCTAAGAAAACGCCGCAGTACTGCGGGGACTCAATGTAGTGGGATAGTATAGTTCCAAATTTTGCCAATTTCAACGACTGGCCAGTTGCACCGAAGGCACCAACCTACGCAAGTGTTTGCAAAAACTTTAGTGCACTTTCAATCGCCACGCTCTCATAATCCGACACAAACACTGAAAGATCAGGCACATTTACGTGACCAGAGAGATCAGGTCACGAGCTAAGGTATTTACTTGCTTTTCTAGGCAATTTCGTAACAGTAAACCCCAATAACTTGCTCGACACAGCTTTTGAAAGCAAGACTTCGGGATATGCAAACTTATTGCCTTTTGCCGTTATATCAACAAGGCAATTAAAAAAAAAGTATAGTAGCAAATCTCGTTTTAAGTAAAATACTATCATTCCTATTTACCCCTCTATTTAAGCGTAAAAGTTGTGGTATCCTACTGACCCTTAATAATATATTTAATAGAGATATAACACAAAGGTTTTCGAAATCGTCGTCCTGCAAAAATCATTGTTTTCTCCGCTACGTAAGGGTATTAAAATCTTCTCAAAATACCGTTCATCTATGCATCGCTCGAGATGGATGTGTCAGGAAGAATCATGAGCCGATGCAAGTGTAATAGCGGTTTCGTAGACCCTTGTGAACGCCACAACTATTTACACGCATTTCAATTAACAAACAACTTGAACAACATGCGATAACTATAAGCCGTGCGCAAAATTCAACATGGAGCTAAGAATACATATATTTTACTTATTAACTTGCAGCTAATATATCTATACGTATATCAATTATAACTACGTTTACATATTTGAGATGGCCCAGTGGTAAGAATGCGTGAATCTTAACCGATGATCGTGGGTTCAAACCCAGGCAAGCACCACTGAATTTTCATGTGCTTACTTTGTGATTATATTTCATCTCGTGCTTTACGGCGAAGGAAAACATCGTGAGGAAACCTGCATGTGTCTAATTTCACTGAAATTCTACCACATGTGTATTCCACCAAACCGCATTGGAGCAGTGTGGTGATAAGCTCAAAACCTTCTCCTCAAGAAGGGAGAGGAGGCCTTTAGCCCAGCAGTGGGACATTCACAGGCTGTTAGGTTTACATGTTTTTGAAAATATATATTATGACGCATGAACTTTAATAATATGTATGTTTATGTATATATTATTTATTTATATGTATGTATATTTAGCTATAGTACTGTATATATATATTTAAAAAATAAAAATTGAGATGATAAGTACACCTACTTACCGCTTTATTTATTTCATGTCCTTCACCCAAAGGTTGTCTGGAAGAGATCGCTCTTTTAGGTATAAGACCGCCTTTTGTACAAAATAGTTTTCGTTTTTTTTGTGTTTGTGTTTAAAATGATTCTGTAACTCTTTTGGTGTACAATAAAGCATATTCTATTCTATTCTAATTTTGAAACTTAGTTTCGAACAAGAAATACGTAAGTGTACTTATTTGAGAAGATAAATATTTTTTTTTTAAATTGAAAGCGATGTTAAAATAAATTTTCACTATTTTTCTTAGTAACACAATGTCCAGTACATTGTATCACTAAGAGAGATACTGAGACTCGTTGACGATTCATTAAAATGTAATTAAGGATAAGTTTAATCAATTTATTTATTTGGTTATTACGATTCGTAGATCTATGAGCTACACGCCGTATACGATAGCATTCCGCTTTTAATTTATTCAGAACTGCAATTAAGGCCGTGTTCCCACTGGCACAATGGTGCGCGGGCGCGGATGGGACAATTGCGCCGCAAACTCGGCTATCTGCATCGGAACAACGCGACCTGTCCCGCTCCTAACTGCTATCGCATAGCGGTTGCCTAATCAAAAATTATAATTTATTAGCTATACGCAAACGCTGGAACGTTTATTTGATCGCATTGTTTCGATTTCTTCTTTTTAATAGCGATAACATTATTCATCCCGAGTTTATGATCTGTTTTGTATGTGTTGTTTTAAGTTACGATAAACGCTACGGAAGATAGGCCAGCAATTTGAATAGCTACTATTTATCTCACTGCTTGTAGTTTATGTTAACAGTGTAACTCATTTAACTTGACTCATATTTCAAAACTAATATTTTGTTATAAAATTTGTCTTAACTTTAACTAAAAACTGTCTGTTACCCAATTCTTTGTCATAGCAATATTATTAAAAACAATTAAAATATTCCTGTCTTATCTTAGAAAACTATTTCCTAACATTATGAACATTTAAAAAAATATTCCTATAATTCAAATCGTATAATATATCGCTCATGAAATAAACACAAACGTTTTACATACACCTCATTCATTTTAAGAAAATTTATAATCTTTTATTATCATCGGACAAAATTGAGCGTTTCAATCGCTAATCGAAACACGTTATTCTCGGGAACTATCTTTTGTAATAACCTTCCCGAGGGTAGCAGTTTGCTGCTAACCTGTAAATCAGTAGCAGGAAGTGAAAAATGTGCAGCTCGATGCAGTGTCATGATGATATGTGCGCGAACGATTTATTTACGAACGATAACGTGTTGGAACATAACGTGCTTGTAATTATAGGCATCTGTTGCCGGAGGTGTCTATGAGTTAGTAGTTTAGATTTAAGACAATTGAAGTGAATACAATATAGATTCCGGGTTATTGATAAAACAACTAAATTAAACAAAAATAATAGATTAAATCATTAACGATTTTTTTAAATATTTTTTTATTAATGAAAAACTGAAATTAATTTTAAAATTTATTTCTTATAGAATAGGTCGGCGGACATGCAAATGGGTCACCTAATAGTATGTGGTCACCACCGCCAATTGGTGCTGTAATTAACCAATTCTTACATCGCCAATGCACCACTAACCTTGGGAACTAAAACGTTGTCTTGTGCCTGTATTTTCACAGGTTAACTAACCCTTCAAATTGGAACACAGCAATACTCAGAATTACTATTTTGCGGTAGCATATTTGATAAGTTTGTAGTGATCCCTACCCAGACGATATTGCATGAAGCCCTACCACCAAGTAAATATAGAATTTATATTTTTAATATAAATATTTAATTTAATAGACAACGTGTTTTGTTTATTCTTCATGACTGATTCTAGAAATAAATCTTTAAATTTATTGGAATCACAAGTATATTTATAAATATATATATAAGCTGTCTGATTAGACGAAAGACCAAGATGATGATGACGAAATACTCGTATCAAATTTTGGTCACTGCGGCCATTCTCAACTGAGAGAATATCCAACTGCACATGAGATATTATAGGACTCGAGTTCAAACACAGACACACTCAGTTCTCTCGCGTTCTCATAATCCAAATGACAGCAATGCGAAACAATCGGAGGACGACGACGATGGAGAGAGTACAGGCGCAGTATCAAAGGCTTTACAAACTTTAGGCGGCGACTGAGAAATCTTGACAGAAAAACTCGGTAACTTTTCGTCGGCCCTGGGTATAAGCCTAGGACCTCGAGATCTACATCCTTATGAACTAATAATACTACCTACATACACATAATTTAGTCACCTTTTATATTTAAATACACTCAGTTCCCATGCCTTAAATATCTCAACACTGCTTAAAACAACGAAATATTAAAGCTATGATATAAACCAACATCCAAATATGGCATTACTCCGCTACCGTTGATCTTTACAACACGGCATTTCGTATTACTTCAACTGGACCACATTCCAGTCAAACGTCTAATTATTATCGTCGACTACCGGCTATATAAATACACATTGGTATTAAACAGGCGTTATTGCTGTCATAAAACAATGTCACAATAATAATATTCAAATTTTATAAGTCGCTTAAAAGTGACAAAGTATTTTACTGGGGGAACAGATCGATTTATGGGTCCTTTGCATTAATTTAAACGTACCACGTTTGTAGAACAAACGCAGGTCGTTTATGTATACAACAAAAAGTGATCAATAATTATTATATTTCAAAGGAATAACAATCCTGTTAATTATGAATTTAAATTAAATTAATGTTCAAATTCACATGGGTGGTTACGTCGTTTTATGTTCGTGAATACGGTCGGAGAGCGAAGGTCGTTGAAGGTTGTAGTTGGCGCGCTTTTCCGCGATCAACGGCACTAGATTAAACAAGATGGCGGGAGCGGCGCGTGCGCAAGCCGCTGTTACAACGCCACGCCGCCGCTAAAATTACACTTGTCGTAATTTATTACTGGGCTATGGTAATTTATTTACCTTGAAAAGTAATAATTATTCTGGGTTATTTCAATTTCAATGTGTTCGCATTTCAAACTTGCACATGATTATCCTTAAGTTTATTGTTATTTAATCTGTGACCTGGTTATGATTGATAATAAATATTTATAATCTATAACCGTTACATAAATATAAGTTCCCAAGGTTGGTGGCGTATTAGCGATGTGAGTAAATCCCTTACTTCAATACGTTAAAGTTACGTTAATATTTATTACAATGCATTGGTATATTAATTTTATCTATGAGCGGTGGTGAACACTTAGGATCAGTTTGCCAAACTATTTTAAATTATAAATAAGTAGTAATAATAAGTGAGCAGCGGTTCATAAAAAAGGCAAAATGCTGATCCGTATAATAAAATATTACTAGAATCTTTTGTTTCGTCACACTCGATTATTATTATTTATGCTCATCTAAGTCACAGTACCTTTAAAATTATATAACAAATTTACGACAATTTTCTATATTCAACTACTAATATATAAACATTTACAGTTCATTGATTTTTTGACATAATAAATATATCAATTAAATAGTTAATTACATAAGTAACATTTTAACGGCTCTTATTTAGTTCTAAGCTTTGATAATAAATGTGCTTTTAATACTTCGATACTGCGGCACGAGGCGGATTCCAATACTATTATTATATATAATTTAATTTTATTACTATTATTATATTTAATTTTATATTGTAAATAAAAAAAATGTATTAATTATGTTTTTATAAAGAATATTTTATTGTTTATGATTTAATTTTACGTAAAGTATTATATCTAAGTTATTTTCAAAACATTAATTTTTTTTTATAAAAGCAATTTCTGCACGCACAGCCGTCATTTAAAATGACCAGAGAAATCTCTTATAATTGACATAAAACTATTTAATGGAGTACATTAAGTCATTTTATTTGCATTAAATAAAAAATTGACGATTGTTTTCTATAAATACTAACGTTATGTACATAATCAAATCTCTCGAGATTAACATTATTTCATTATTGTTAAACAAATACATGAACATTAAATACTATTAATGCGAATAAACCAATTATTATTTAAATAGTTTTCATATTATCATAATCATTAACAGAACGACAATGACACACTATTTTCTTACAGTTAGTATGAATAGGGAAATGAGTTTTAACAATCTGAAAAGCATTTTTTCTGTGTAATGTTAAAAAATGTAATGTTTTATAAAAACAAACCAAATGAGTAAAATATCGAAGTTATTATTACTAACGAAAGTTGTTGAAGTTATAACTACTATTGAACCGTCTCCTGGCTCCAAAAAAGAAAAAAAATTTACGAATACCATATAATAAGCGAAGTTTGAAATCGATACAAATACAAAACGTTAATTGAACTCAGCTTCCTAGATTTGTTCCTCTTCCGCCTATCTATACTATAAGAAAAAATTGTTATACAATTTCGTGTTTTCTTCTTTTGAATGTCCAATTAATGTTGAGAGAAAGGGAGAAATCTCTGTTGAACTAATAAGTCGCTAAGCAAAGTTTATACATATATTAGGCCGCAAAAAGATAATGCATTAGATTTAAACTTAATATAAAACAAAATTTAACTTTTGATATAGTTAGATAACTAACTACTGAAATAATTTAATTCCTTTGATTAAATACAAAACAATTAAATGAGAAACATCCTTCAAAAACCAGTAATAAGTGGAGTCAAGTTAATTTACTCTATTACGTACTATTAAAGTTTCGAGACCCGAATGACCTCAAAGTTATGTTATATATATTGCAAAATCTAACTAACGGTAATCAACTTTTATTTTATTAAATATATCTGAACTATGAAATGCAATATTTTACAATCTTAACTGGACTAAATTTGAAGATTATAAAAAATATATTGTTTCGTTTAAAATGATATAAATAAAAATAATTCATATTTCGACATTAAGCAACAGTTTGCCAACCATCATATAATTTGCACATTTTATATTTAATAGTATCATACTAATTACTATTGATTAATATCATACTATTGAGGTTTTCCTTCAAGTAGGGATACAACTCCAATGTTACTCTTGTAAAATAGTTTCAGTAACTAAATATACATAACTGAAATCGTAGAAATAATTTAATATATAATATAATTAATGATACCTCCGAAGTAACTCAAATATAATCGAGTCAAATCGAATCGTAACAAATCTAGTTCGATGTGACAAATTCCATTATTTTTATTTTACTCTGACGAAAAGTAATGAAAATTGTTTTTTCTGATACGTTAAATATTTCTAAGTCGAAGAAGTCCAAATAAAATTAAAAAAGAACAACCTATTTATCTTCCCCTGAACGCCTGGTGGAATTAAAAAACACTTTAACACTTAAATTTTCCATTATATAAAGAATGATAAATTACCGATAATCGAATTTTAAAACGCATTCGATTGATATCTTACCGTACCGTAACAGCCTGTGATTGTCCCACTGCTGGGCTAAAGGCCTCCTCTCCTCTTTTTGAGGAGAAGGTTTGGAGCTTATTCCACCACGCTGCTCCAATGCGGGTTGGTAGAATTCACATGTGGCAGAACTTCAGTGAAATTAGACACATGCAGGTTTCCTCACGATGTTTTCCTTCACCGTAAATCGATGAATTGATATCTTATTACGAAGCAATCTCAATACATTTAGAATCTCAATAGATTTACAAACAAAAGATACAAGTACTTTTAATTATTTCGTTAGAAAGCGACTTCATAAAGACATGATGGATCTCGTTGATAAATCTATTCACCAGAGGAAGTGCTATACGTATAAAGCGATTCACCATTCGTTACAACTAGGTATTAATTCATCATAATTTTAAAATGTAACAAGACGCATAAAACATTCAACTTTCGTCACCGCGTGCACCGTAACATAAGGTATTAGTTATTGCCATTGTTACAACAACAACGGTTATGTAATGTGTGTACAAGTGGACGACAATAAAAGCAACAGTCATTCGCAACCGGTTACGTGGACAATGAAAGTATTCTTAGATGCAATTTAATAAAATTACATCTCTATTACCTTCCGTGTTCAATTATTTTCTTTTTTTATAATTTAATTTTGGAAGAAATCGAAAAAATGTCAACGATCACCTTAATCCAAAACACTGGCAAGAAGTATAAATCACTATAATATATTAATGCACATTTAATTGACTTGATATCGGCTCTTTAAAAATGCATTCTATTGTTGGTACCAAATACATTTTTACGACTTTCATAGTTTCATTCAACACCATCATGATTATTCAGCCAATTCTCTCTTATGGTGTGCCACAGATCTCCACATCCAGCCTTCCACATCCAGTCGAGTCTCGCTGCCTTTTTCAGATCATAGATTATATAGATTTGGGTATTCGTAGTGTATCATCTAGGAAAATCCAAATTTGTATAATCCATCACCGATTTTCTAGCATTATCATCATTATAAAAACGTTCGTACGAAAACTCGTCAACAAAAATTTGGGTATAATGGAAACAATGTCAATAGTAGAAGTCTCAGTAACGAAAACAGAACGAAGCCGCAAGAACCAACTACATAGCCCCTCTATAATAATTATATCGAGCTACTGTCAGGTAACATTTTGCATTTGCCCTCAAGTAAAGTGGGTTGATAGTATTTAATCATTATGCTGGAGTGTAGATATACCTTAATGTATGGATGAAGTTCGCATTCATGATATTGTGTATGCAAATTGAAATTATATGATATTCGCCATTATCATTTTAATAAATGTATGGTACTGAACGGGATAGTCTCGTACGATTGTACAATCGGGTAAATAAAGGAGTACACACACGTTTTTACATATTTTTTTTCGCGTTGAAAATGAATTAAGTCAAAATATTGTGATACGTCTACGCTAATAAGTTTATTATAACTTGGACTAGAAGTATAAAATATTAACCAACTAACTATTCACAATAATAAGTATGGTCCTATTTATTTATTAATTAGTTATATTCTTAATGGTGATGATGTCCAGCTGAACGAAGTCGATCACGGTGGTTATTCTAACGGAGAAAAGCCACTTTAAAATGGAGGAGAAATTATAATGCTCAATTGTGTGCGCAAAGACAGATGCACTGTCTATTTTCTCACTCTCATGATCTGATGGCTATCTGACACGACAGGGATTTCAGACGCAGGACTAACGGTTTAACGTACTTTCCGGGACACGGGAATATCGATACCACCAGCTTCTAAATGAAAGAAAAACTTAATAATTTTTAACGGATTTTAACCTATGACCTCGCAATCAGCAGCCTCTAAGCTAGCCACTAGAAGCAGCGAGACAGGGAACCTTCTTAAAGTCATACACGCCAGAGAAAGAAGGTATGCCGTACCTACATTATTAGTTCAGAGAAACTTACTCTAATAAACAAGTAGTTACGTGTCAATAATAAGAACGGCTCTTACATCCACGAGCTAAAACAATTACACATTTGAAAAACTTGGTATTCTTCGCTAAGCGACCGCCATACGTTCGTAAATCCTGTCATTTACAAGAAATCGAAATTTTAAACCACAATTCTTAGTCATAAATACATAACCACTCGATTTTCTTGTAAGATATATCGTTCATCGCTAGCATAGATAGTAATTACAGACAGTTCTACGTTAAGTGTCCTGTACCAGACTTCTGCAGAGCTCAACTATTATGGAACTTATCTCGTAACCCAACATATCAATTACAATAGCACGATTAGAGAGCTCCTTGTAATTAACCAGATAATATTGATAATATCGCCTTTGCAAACGCCATGTAAGCTATTAAAATAACCCTATATTCAGTTTACGGTACTATCAAATAGCTATTTTAATTCAAAAATCTATATATTAACAATTTTCTACGCTTGTAATTTCATTACTTGTTCTAAATAGAATAGTACGTGATGTTTGCATTAGCTCAAAAAATATTTTGGAATAGAATGGACAGTAGTTTAGAATCCAAATACATCCATTTCTCCTAATGGAGCAAGCCATAACAACACCTGTTTAAGTTTATTTAAATCTAACAATTTTATAATGGCTTATGATTTGTCTAATGCCGAGTGTAAACTGGGCCGAGATGGCCCAGTGGTAAGAACGCGTGAATCTTAACCGATGATCGTGGGTTTAAACCCGGGCAAGGACCACTGAATTTTCATGTGCTTAATTTGTGATTATAATTCATCCCTGCTTTACGGTGAAGGAAAACATTGTGAGGAAACTTGCATGTGTCTAATTTCACTGAAATTCTGCCACATGTCTATTCCACCAACCCGCACTGGAGCAGCGTGGTGGAATAAGCTTCAAACCTTCTCCTCAAAAAGGGAGAGGAGGCCTTCAGCCCAGAAGTGGGACATTCACAGGCTATTACGGATTGTCTAATGAGTAAAGTAATCCATATATGTCCCGTTTCTAGGTCACTTTTTAGTAGAATGTTTGGAGGTTATTTTACAAAGTTACTCCAATGGGGTGTGGTGGATATAAATGTAGCAGGACGTTATGCAACACGTGCTGCGACACGTGACATCTTTTCCTTGACCACTGAGCACGTGATGAACAATGAAAATAATGTTTTCGAAACACTTGACCATCTTGGCTTAATGATGACGGTAAAATAAATAACAACCCAAAGACCTGCGTCAATAGTGTCTTACTCTGAACGTGGACCCATTTTTATATTTAATATAGGCAGCCAGATTGACTCCTGGTAAGTTATTACCCGCCCATATACATTGGTACCGTAAGATATATTAATCGTCCCTGAAATAGTCAATGGAAACTAAGATATTATGTCCCTTGTGCTTATAATTACACTGGCTCACTTACCCGGAATACAAAATTGCTATGTTTTGCTGTTTGGTTGTAAAGTATATTATGAGAGGATGGTACCTACTGGCGGTGAGGGTGATACGCGGATATCGTACGGTGTCGTGGACGGCGGCAACACTTCTCGCGGGCGATCCGCCTTGGGAGCTCCAGGCGGAGGTGCTCGCGGAAGTGTACCGGTTCCGGGCGGAAGTGAGGTCGCGTGGCGACCGTCCAGGGTTGGAGGAGGTGCTGCGAATCAGGACTCTCGCCCAGCAAGCCCTGATTCGCAGGTGGGAGGAGGATCTGAGGTCCCCATCAGCAGGCCTGGCGACAGTGGAGGCGATCCGTCCCCACTTGAGTCGCTGGGTAACGAGAAAAGGCGGCACACTGACATTCAGACTGACTCAGGTGCTTACTGGACATGGGTGCTTCGGTAAGTACCTGCACGGAATAGTCAGGCGGGAGGTAACGCCCTCCTGCCACGAGTGTGGTGCGCCTACGGACACGGCATGCCACACTCTGATGGAGTGTGCCGCTTGGGGGCCTCAGCGCCTTTCCCTTGCGACTTTAATCGGCGGAGACCTTTCGCTGCCGAGCGTGATAAATGCCATGCTTGGTAGCGAAAGGTGCTGGATGGAGATGGTCTCCTTCTGCGAAAATGTCATGTCGCAGAAGGAGGCCGCGGAGCGGGAGCGCGAGGAGAGTGCCTCCGCTGACCCGCTTCATCGAAGAAGACCGGGGAGAAGACGCCAGCGCTATGCGCATCTTCTCCTCCCGCCGTGAGTGTCGCCGGGGCCAGAGGGTCTCTGTACCCCGAGTACCCCCTAGGATTTGGAGGCCCGCAAAAGCGGGCCAACCGTCGGGACGGCACGGTAGTATGCGCAAGCGATCCCGTGACGTCCCCCGACAAGATGGAGTGGGTACCGCTGGTTTTTAGTGGGTATTCCGGCGCCTTCAGCGCCGGCGAGTCCCACATACCCCCCCACCTTATGTGGGGGAAACACATAAATGTGTTTTTCCAGCGAGAAAAAAAAAAAAAAAAAAAAAAAAAAAGGATGGTACCTACTCAAGATGGATTTACACTAACCACCTCAAGAGAGAATTCTGAAGCTGAGCACCAGCATGATTTTAACGAACAGTAAGCTATGATAATAAAACCAAATCGATTTTTAGAACACAAGATCGGAGACTTTTCTCTCGTTTTATCAAAACGATCATACAAATAGGAGAAAGAACAGTTACTTAAAATATTTAAAAAAACTCAGTCAATTCTCTTTTTTTTACTAATTTTGCACCAAACAAGTATCAATTCATTGATATTTTATCCTTACATAAAATGAAATGTTTGAAATGTTGTTCATTGTGTCACCTACGTGAAGCTAACGACTTCCTCGCGTCTCACTTTGTATTGTTTTATTTTTTAACAATTTGTCATTACAGCAGGAAATTATCTACAGATTTGTGATGTGAAAACAAATTTGTTATTTTTGTTTTTTTGTTACTAATGACTTATTATTATATATATTTATAGATATATTAGATATGATGACACACTTTTGGAGTAAAGCGATTCACCAGATTATTATTGCTTACACAATTTTTTTAACAAAAAATTAAGAATATACTAATATTATAAATTCAAAAATATATTGTTGCACCCAACTGACTAATTATTTTATGGGCTCTGGAGGGTACATATAGGACTTTTATATATTGTAATATCATATACATAATATAATATATGTTTAGAAGGGCGCATTATTCATTAAACTCAATTACTATTCCTTAAATAGTAGAACTTTAATCCGTAATCCGTAACAGCCTGTGAATGTCCCACTGCTGGGCTAAAGGCCTCCTCTCCTCTTTTTGAGGAGAAGGTTTGGAGTTTATTCCACCACGCTGCTTCAATGCGGGTTGGTAGAATTTACATGTGGCAGAATTTCAGTGAAATTAGACACATGCAGGTTTCCTCACGATGTTTTCCTTCACCGTAAAGCACGAGATGAATTATAATCACAAATTAAGCACATGAAAATTCAGTGGTGCTTGCCCGGGTTTGAACCCACGATCATCGGTTAAGATTCACGCGTTCTTACCACAGGGCCATCTCGGCTTTTTTAGAACTTTAATACCGTTTATTATTTCTAACCTTTTGACAAAAAAAAGTAAATGCCTGTAAATATCACACTGCTGGGCCTTCTCTCCATTTTGAGAAATAAGTTTGGAGGTGCACCATGCTGCTATAATGCGGGTTAATGGGGATACTCTTGGCAGTACTGATAATCAGTAAAGATATTTTCCTTTACCTCCGAGCTCGAGATTAATCAACAAGATCGAGATTATAAACACAAATTATGCACCTGAAAATTTAGTGTTGCACACCCGGGCATTCTGTCTCTCATCTTGGAATCATCGGTTAGGATTCTCGTCTTCTAACCACTGGGCTGTCGCAGCTGATCTACTAGTCTATTCTAGTCTATAAAATTTAATAATTTTATTTTTTTTCTCTATATGACATCCATTCGCAAACAATTTTAAGACTTACAGGTCTTATCCTATACTTATAAAGTTAGTTAAGTTTTATTAAGCATCGAAATTGAATATAAAATAACTCAAATAACGTTACATAATTAATATTTAATAACGTATTTATATCTGCAAATTTAAAGTTAACTACGAGTCCACTAATAGATTAACCTAATGTTAATTAGTATTTGTGCTTTTGTTTATTCACCTTTCCCTTATTAATAGTAATCAAAATTAATTTAATTAACAAAATCTGATCTGAAAACCGCTCAGCATTGTTTACAATCTAACTTTCACGTGACCCGACCGAGGCCGAACAAAGCCGAGCAAAGCCGATAGATCGGAAAGTGGTCCAGTTGCGGGTTGCGGGTGACCATCGTCCACCGGTCTCATTAGTCTTATTATAAGATAGCCTGCCCTGTCCCCTGTACTGGACTAGCATAGATATCTTATAAACATTGTATAAATATTCATTTATAAACACAGTAACGACGAACATTTACGAGAAAGTAATTGAACATTGGCAATACTAATACGACGTATAATTTTTATTCTACACGTGCAAGTTCACTACCGAGCATAAGATGAATTTTTCGAACACAAATTAGTTTAGTAGAATTTGCATCCGCAATCTTCGGCTACGACTTACATGTTAAAATCGTCAAACATGTGTATATCAACAAATTTATCGTAATAATGTTTAAGATATTAAATTTTTCAGGTAACGAAATACTTTGCTTTATTAATCCGTTCCTCAATTCCACTGTATCCATTCTATTTATGATTTAAAACATCTATTATTTTATATATCAAGACATATATAAAAAAAATCATTCACCATATTGAAACAAAGTGTCGCACTGAAAACGCACGCGTGTTTATTTTTTTTAATTCCCGCAGTCGTCTCATAGTGCGAGTATTATGTAATAAGTGAGCACATAAACAAATGTATTGTTGCAATGCCATACAAGCTCCTGTCAATAAATTAAGCTGTGCAATATCAATTCTTAACAAACAGTACCGAGAGAATTGCTGCTCCGATAGATTGTAAATACCCACACTGAATATTAAGAATATTCAGCCGGAGGCCACAACCGTTTCTTTATGATTTTATCTTGCAGCGAACGACGACGTACCTTATCACAATAACAAATATATAAACAATGAACTATTTTGATCATAATGCACAAGGTGGTTGGACTTTTCACTCATCAAATATTCTATTGCTAAATATCAGTATTTTTGTAATGTTTTGTTCCGGTATGAAGGGTGAGTGAGCTAGTGTAACATTCACAAGGGATATACCATTTTATTTCCTACAGTTGGTGGTGCATTAGCGTTGTAAGTAAAGCTAATTATATAATTTCTTAAAGCGCCAACGTCTATAGGTGATGGTGACCACTTACAATCTACCTAGTCCATTTCCATATCCGTAATTCCTTATATTATTATGGTAAACGTCTACCTATTATTAAAAAAAAAACATTAAATGACCTCAACAAACCATGTGCAAGTTATATATAATAAAATGACATAAAATTTCACCAACAATATTTAACGCGTTTTCACACAAACGTCGACTTCATAAGTCATTTGTAAAACGAGTATACACTCTGAGAGCTTATCCATAACTTATTCAAGCCTTAGATCTTAGATATTATACGGATAATTTAAAATAAACATCAGCAGGCCTCATCTGTTAGGCGTGCGGTTATCTCGCAATTATCTAGGCTTATCACATCGCTCTGACAGACTGGAGCGTGGGCGAAGGATTGCGCTGTCAGCAAATCGCCGTTTTGTCGAAATTATGAGCGACTCGAACCTAAGGGGAATAAAGTAGCGTTCGGCCCGGGGCTTTTGTGACTTGTGGGTGTAACTCTTACCCACGTTTTTATTTCACATTGAATCGGGAAGTTTGCTGTGTTATTATATAACTGTTATAACTTTTATTAAATAAAGAATGTTTTTATTCAAATAAGTATTTTTTCAAGTGAAACTTCTTTGGAAGATAAAAGACCACGAATATTCTCGACTTGAGTGTGAGAACTCTAGGATATGTGCACTCCTCCTATCTCATATTGCATAAGGTCGCCCAGCAAACTGCGCAACCACCAGTGCGGAGCGTAGAGCTGCTATTTGCCACACTGCCCTTCTATACTGAAACGGACCCCTGGGCGATAGGAGTAAAACTTCAACGTTTCTATTTGTAACGTTTGAGAAAGACATCACTCCTGACGGCCACGATCGCAATTCACCGCTACTGAGTTTAAATCATTTTAATTATATAAGGATAAGAATTTAAATGACTTAGCAATAAAGTCTTCCTAATATACTAAATGAGTAGCAAGTGTTCATAGTATTAATATATAATAGAAGAGATCACTTTCTGTATTTAATCCTCATTTTTAAACTTAAGTTATATTCGACTATTTTATAATAATAAATATATATGCAAAAATAGAATAAAAGGAGATTCATTCACTCACTCACTCATTTCTTACAGTTCCAATGCTTTGCCAAGCACGGAATCTAAGATTTACCTTTTGTCTGTAAAACGCCGATTCAAATACTTTCACATTTATATATATATATATACTACTAGCGCTTTATTCGGGCTTCGCTCATCATAATTCAGAATTGCCAAATACCAATTCCCATAAATAAAGAATTTTCATACAAACTTTCATCCCTTAAGGGTTTAATT
Source organism: Nymphalis io (assembly GCF_905147045.1). NCBI lineage: Eukaryota > Metazoa > Arthropoda > Insecta > Lepidoptera > Nymphalidae > Nymphalis > Nymphalis io. The sequence goes on along the minus strand of NC_065902.1, from coordinate 3,304,206 downwards.
TTCAAAAATCTTTCCTTAGACCTAATCTACTGTGTAAAAGGAACCCCGTATACAAAATTTTATGGTGTACACTAGTAGTTTGGTGTGCGTTTATATGTTTATCAGTTATTTCACCTTTATAATAATAATAACATCCTGGGACATTATTCACACACGGCCATGTGATCCCAAACTAAGCAGAGCACGTACTATGGAAACCAGACAACTGATATACTACATATACTATTTTTCTTTTGTAAATACATACTTATATAGATAATTTAAATATCTATATTATTATTATTAATTATAGATTTAAATTAATTGTTCGGTAATTGCTTAATACTATTTGGGTCTATTTCTACCTGAAGTCCACTTGTGAAATTTGATTACCAGGAAACATCGACGCTGAATGCTATCGAGTCGCGAAGATAAGCGGGTCTTGTTATAACAGAATGGATTATAGCGGATATCAAAGCTTATAATTTACTCTCCACAATCACAGGTTAGTTGTAACCATATTTTATGAAACAGTGTATGAATAAATGTTTTATTTCTTATATCCACGTTAAATGATTACAGACGATGAAAACACATTGCTATTTAATAAACAATATCAACAACTATAGTACTCTACGGCTTTAATTATAAACGATGACAACGAGACATCAGCGAGATGTTTAATCTGTCTGTCATCATTGATTTGACATTCGAAACAAGAAAGACGCTTCATTGTTTAACGAGTCACCCCAAAACAATACTTATATTTAACTAGTTTTCACCCTATGTAATTCCTTCCTTGGGGTTCAAGCTAGCTTTATAACAAAATTTATCAAAATTCAGTGGTTTATCCGTAAAAGCGTAACAGATAGACAGACTTACGTACGCATTTATAATATTAGTTTGTAAGTAATGTATATTAATACATATGTTACGTAATTAGTATACAAAAGTAATATACCGGTTCCCTTTGAATCCACGGTCCGAACCGGGAGCTTCGCTTTAGATTGGCGTAATTTAACTATAAAATGACGATCCAAAAATACTTTAGACAGACCTAAATATAATTATGTTGTTTCATAATTTCCTATTAAGTTTCATAAGATAAATCTAAATTTCTTTATCGAAGAATTTGATACTCTCACTTAATACATTATATCCGTGACAATTCAATAGACAGCGTGCATTTGTACCGTCTCGTTTTAAATTTAGTACTTGTTTTTAATTACTTTAATTGAAATCTGATTTATACCATAGTTATTGTAATTCATCTAACTTCCATGACATCGGTAAATAATAAATATATATAAGTATCTAAATGTAATGTTATTATATAAGTAATATATAACTTAAAGTAGCAGGAAGTGTATCTGAATTTATGTGACTCTTTTATCTGATTGCACAATTTGACGTTATTCTGTACTTTTAATTTAAAATTAAAAATCAACGCATTTCTCACGGAACTTCCGATGTAGATCGTGTGATAACTCGAGACTGTATTCTCCGAATCCTTCGACAGGTTTTAATGAAACCTGGACGTAAACAAACGAACCTGTCACGAGCGACTTGAAACTATTGAATAATAAAATAACCTTATTTACGCAAAGTAATATTTTAATAATCATTAAATTCCATACTTAAAGTTTTATATAAAAACGTAAATGTCGCCGAGGAACAGTAAGCGATAGGGTTGTGTGCGTTAATATTGATAAAAACGTATATAAATATGACTGCGCGGGCGCAGTGCGTGTATCGGCGGCGAGAGATAAAAGAGAGCCTGCACTTACGCGCTCACCGGTATTCATAGTCGGGCCGACATTTGTATAAAAATTTGCAATACTCGAAAAACATAATACATTACAAGACAGAGTACAAAAATAGAATCAACATCTGTTGAAAGTAATTAATTAGGTAGCATTTTTTTTTTATAGAATAGGAAGGTGGACGTGCATATGGGCCACCTGATGGTAAGTGGTCACCAAACGCCCTTAGACATTGGCATTGTAAGAAATGTCAACCATCGCTTATAGCCAATGCACCACCAACTTTGGGAACTAAGATTTTATGTCCCTTGTGCCTGTAATTACACTGGCTCACTCACCCTTCAAACCGGAACACAACAATATCAAGTATTGCTGTTTTGCGGTAGAATATCTGATGAGTGGGTGGTACCTACCCAGACGGGCTTGCACAAAGCCCTACCACCAGTAAATATGTTGTTCGATCATCTTTTATTTTGAAATATATTTACTAAGTTTATATTTTATCCTGAAAATATTTCGTATTTCTTTAGAAGTAACCACATAGTCATTATTAACAACGAAACAAATTTTCCCCCGTAAATGAATTTATTTTCGAAATAGATATATTAATAATGAATAATTTAAATATGTAAAAGCGCCAGTCTATAGCCGCCGGTCAGCGCCGGTCAGCGCTGGAATGTGCTACAGTTTAAATGAGGCTGCGCGGGTGAACCGGTCGGACGGCGCTCCGTTCGGGGAAAGGGCATGATTTATAGCTAAAATTAAACGCAGCAACTCACACTGCCATTATCGATTCCGTGTCATGGGACCCGTGGTAATGAATGTTATTATCATTACCGTACGTACGCTGTGATGAGAGGCTAAATAAACAACAATTATCCTAATTACTCCGCCACGTAATATAGGCCTTCTTTTCTATCGATAGCTACAACTCACATCAGTGATTTGTAATTTTGCAAATTATACTATTGGATATTTTCAGTATAGCTTATGTATCTTATGTTTTTTTTTTAATTTGAATATAGACCAATGATCTTCTTGTTCTTTTTTTAAATATTTTAATTTTATTAAGGCACTACCGTTATGGTTCGATGGAACATTTTCAGTGATGGATATTTTTTGTATGTTTATTTATTTTACTTGACTATTCTTATACATCGAACATATTTATTGTTATTTTTAAACAATATTTTTATATAAATATAAATAATATTAATATTAAAATTAATAAATTTATCGCAAAAATGTATAAAAGAAAATTTACACAAAAAAATTAGAACATGAGTTTGATTTGGTATATTGTATTATTTTACTTTATTGTATTATAAATCGTTAGTAGTTTATTATATTCAAATTCCAAACATAAAAACTGACCTGAAGGCCTTCGCGCAAGCCAGTCGGGATGAATACCATAAATTATTCTACCTCTAAAAATCAATACTTTGTATTGCTTCGTTCCCATTGAAAGTATGAGTGAACCAGTGTAATTACAGGAGACATGTATATACATAGATGATAGGTATCGAAGATATGAGGAGTTTTATATATACATACTCCTTCAATAGTGCTTATAAAGGGCTTTGCTTTATCTAATCAAATATAAAAATATATATATATATATATATATATATATATATATATATATAAATTATATTACAAATGAAAATCAACAACTATTTATTACCTAATATTGCAAACACAGACATCTATTTGTTATTTAAAAGAGATCGCTGAACTACTTTTGTTTATCCTTTCTATAGGAAGCTGAATGTTACTCAACATTTCGTCCAGATAATCTAGTATCTCTCAAAGATAATCTAAGATTTCGAATAGGAATGGACACTTTAATAGTTCTAAATAACGAGCTCTGATGACGTAATCCGAGCTCGGTAATTAAATATATTAAATGTATTTGGTTTTTTCAACAATATTATAATATCTTGATGAAATAAGGTTTTACACTTATCACAATTCGATTAAATATCTGCTATGATTAACGTTTCGTTCAATTAAATTATTTGCTTAATAGTTTTTTATTAATTAGTTGGTTCTAATTAAAATTACGTAATGCGTTAATAATTGTTATTATTTTCATATTTTTTATTGATTAAATAATTGTGAATAATAAATCTTCCAATAAAATTCAAATAATAAACCGTGAAAAAAACTTAATGATATTAATTTTTTGCTTTTATCTGTGGACTTAGGGATTTCCAAAAGCAATACTATGGCTGCGATAGAAGAATTTATTGACAATGGCTCATCTTCCTCTTTTTTATTGTAGTTATATCAACTTAACATTAAACACTTAAAACAAAAACTTTTAACAGTATAATCAGATGTAAGTGTACGTTTGTATGTATATACGTACGGATATTCAAGTGTTACGCCAATACAACATTTTAACAACAATTTGTATATTATGTTATCCTTTCTAATACCGTTCGTTTCTGTTATATTTTTATAAAATCTAATATCACGCTAAACTTAATTGTAACAATTAACAATAAATTTAGCAGTGCCGTAAAGCTACAGGAAACGAAACATACATAATGTACAGCAAATACAAGAACATCTGTTACTTGTCAATAAAATTAACCTCTTGAAGCTGGCTGAAGATATTAAAATAGGCACTACAGATGTAAACAAGAAAAAACTTAAACCAAAAGAAGAAGCTGACCACTTGAAAAGAAAAAAAAAATTAAACGCCACTTATTTATAAATGGTCCTCTTATAATGGAGCCCATTGTTAGACTTCTGTTCAAAGCCTCTTATAAACTAGACAACACCATTTGTTTACCATGTTCGCCCACTAACACCCACTCCTGCGCAGGCCACAGCCGACTGAAGAGGGACAAACGCGTGTTATAATACTAAAGTTAGCTGCCGCGTACCCTACTTTATTCATGTTAAGGTTCGACGAGTATCAAAAAGGTGACGAAGAGTTTTTGATTTTTCTTATATACTTTAAAGGTTTCTAATAGAATTATCAACATTGTGCTAAACTTCTAGAGCTACCACTATTGCTGTTGGGTAAGAATTGCGTTTGATCTATTATTAATTTTAAACTAGCTTAATAATCATTTTAATTAATTATTTTAATTTACGTTTTTGTTTTCTATGAACAAACAATGTTAATTGCGTTTTTGGCCTCTTTATCTATAAAAATATTCTTCGTAAGTTAACGTAACGTTTTTTTTAATGTTATAGGTAGGCGGACTGGCAAGTGGGCCACCTGATGTTAAGTGGTCACCACCGCCCATAGACATTGGCGATGTATTAAGTATTAACCATTTCTTACATACCAATGCATCACCAATCTTGGGAACGAACATTTTATGTCCCTTGTGCTTGTAGTTATACTGGCTTACTTACCCTTCAAACCGGAAAGCAACAGTACGCAAATAAGTATTGCTGTTCGGTGGTAAAATATCTGATGAGAAGGTGGTATCTAACTAGACGGGCTTGCACAAAGACCTACCATCAAGAATGCTCGCCCAAAACTTTTTATCTACATAAATATACAGAGGTGATTTTGTCATGTGTCTAATAAGATTTATATAAATAACCATATAACAATAATTATATTGTTATTTATATAAATTAAATTACCAGAATTAATGCTATGAAATGTATTAAATACGTTAATAAATAAATGTTGCGTGCGGGTGAACAGTGAAACTTCAATTTGTCTCTTTCTGTCTACAGTTATTTAACATATTAAAGAAGAGAAATCACTATACAATAGCTATAGAACATTTATGAGTATGCAAATAACGATGTAAAACGTAGTATAAAAAATTACATAAAGCATCGTGTCCACTCAGATGTTTAGTTTAAAAATCTTAATAGTATCAGTGTCATTCTTAAATAATTTATCAATTCTATGAAAATAATATGAACAAAAATAACGAACAGCTTATTTTATGTAGTCTGGTGCTTAATAATTGTTTTACTTACAGTAAAAGTAACAGCCTGTTAATGTCCCACTGCTGGGCTAAGGCCTCCTCGCCATTTTGAGAAGGATTGGAGCATATTCCACCACGCTACTCCAATGCGGGTTGGTAAAATACACATGTGGCAGAATTTCAATTAAATTAGACACATGCAGGTTTCCTCACGATGTTTTCCTTCACCGTCAAGCACGAGATGAATTATAAACACAAATTAAGCACATGAATATTCAGTGGAGCTTGTCCAGGTTTGAACCCACAATCATTGGTTTAGATTCACGCGTTAGTTGTTTTACTTAAGAAAAGCTAAATTTATTCAAAACAAAACAAAGAAACGTATATCGGGTTTCATTTTCGAAGATATCTACAGTCAGTCAATGTAATCTATCTACTTACGGATTCTTCCCAACTTATCAAAACGTAGCTGAATTCGAGACACATCAAATAATTTTTCATTCCATTGTTCTTATTGGTCCATCAATCGCTGGTATGTGTTGCGTTCAAAAGTATATATATATAGTTGGTTGAGATAAAATCGAAGTAGTTGCGCCGCGGCAGCCGTGGCGTTATCTAGATCGCAAAGCTGGTAACTGCGGCCTGCAGGTCGCTTCATACAAATTGTATGGCGTATCTACTACTATTTTTGGGCATAGTTAACCTTAGAGTTTTCTTGTACGATGCTCTGGCCCGCTAATAGGCTGGATTCATCGTGTCAATGGTGAGAACTCGGACAGTTGATACCATTTATGCAGTATATAAGCCATACAGGAAGAAAATATCGCGCTTTAAGAGTGAAATAGGTTTTCATTGTATATGTACAAACGCAGCCGCGTATGTAATCGTTAAAACTTATTTATTTGTATCATAAACTGTATAGTCGAAGTAAGCCACTGGTAATACGGAAACTTTTCATATTTAAGCATAACAAAGAATAAAAAACATTATAATGTTTATAATTTTAATGAAATAAATGAAAAAATAATTTTAAAATTAAACATAGGAATATGAAAATTTTGTAAGATCGTGCTCAGACTCGTGGTTTATCAGATAAAGTGACAAATGACCTTACGGCCATTCGGCCAAAAGATCTAACGGTTCAAGTTTCCTTTTCGAGATAATATAGTGTTTATAGTACCATGTCAGGGCGTACGACTACGCTTGTCCCGCGACCTCATCCTGTATACGGAAATGATACTAACCTATCTAATTTATTTACATATATTGAACATAAAAATAACGCAAACAAAAAGTATTTACCATAAATCAATCCGAATCAAAATATTCTTCAATCAAATAGGCTTTTAATAAAAACTTTTGAATTGTAATTAAAAGGCTTTGAATTTAAAGTTACATATTTTTTTTATCTTATATATAAATGCATTTAGGTACGTCTGTTTGAGATTTTACTAATGTTTGGCAGATCACCATGAGAATTAACAGATAGATGTAATTTTTCATGGCGAAGTTTCTTGTACTATCCACTTTATTGCAACTAGCGAATAGATGACACTGCAGCACATAAACTTGGTTCGCCATGATAATTGGTATACATTTGAGTACGAAGAATATTTGAACTCCAATACGAATTGTCCGAGCTTCCAAATAAGAAGGCTATTTAAAGTTGTACGATATTTCACATAATTGTCGATAAACAGTATCATCTTCGGCTCACGTCCTTTGAATTTTAACATTTTGTACCCTCTGTAGACACACCAACGTTAGAATGGTTCGAAATAACTTAAGACGCGACCCAAAGCGTTTAATCGTAGTCTACGACGACAATATATCGACATTAGCATTTTATAATATAAATATAATATGTGTATATAATATTTTCGTTCCTCTAGTGCGAGTTTGTGGATACGTGTGAAGCAGAATTTCATCCGATACATGTAGTTCACACAAAATTTCAACACATCGCATTATTTTCCATTACTGCACGAGCACGAGATGAATTATAATCACATTTTAAGAATCACGTGTTCTACCTAGTTCACGTGGCTAAGATTTCGAGCTTTTTCCAACAGGCTGCACCATTGCGGGTGAGTGGATTATATTTATAAATATAAACTACATACAATCAAAACAATAAAAAATGTCCTACCTTTATCATTAAAAACATTTACAATTGAACGATAGCATTAATTTTGTAGTAATCATTATTAAACTCGGCTTAAATCACGTGCCCGTAGACGAGGCGAGTCAATCGAAATTTCGCGTGCAGTTGATCTGATTTTACCAGATCTAGATCATTTGGGTAGGCACGCAACAGGTAGTGGCAGTGGTAGCGGTAAGTGGGTGAAAGGTTTCATTGTGGTGTCACGACCGGCCGCCCATTTATATACTTGTAAATAAATGAACGCGAAATTCGCAGATACCGTTATTGTTTCGCTGATCTGAGATACGGCGCGGTAGGCTACGATAACGATTGTTTGCTAGGATATTATCTCTGTTAAAACTTATTAATTGTCTTTTTTAATACTTATAATAACTAATCTACATGATATTACTATATGTTATATATAGATGACTTTTTTAAATATGCGTGAGTAGATAAAGCTGCAAGCAATAATTGAAATTGCTTTAAAGAGCCGATTTTGATGGAAATAAAAATTTCATCATTTTATTTTACAATATTTACAAATTTTCAATTACAATAGAAATCCTTTTGGTATGTAATACAATAGTATAAAAGCAACTAATTCAGTAGTAGTAAAGTATTGTAAGAGAAAAACAGACTATAGTTGACCGTAGTAAAATTAGTGGTATAAACAATAAGCTAAACAATATGCCATCTATGTGTATTCTAATAATCGTCTGAGACTGAATAAGCAGCTGAAAATTAAAGAAACAGGTTATGAGTTTTGACAGACTTTTATGATCAGCCATCTAGAGGATAAAAACCCTATTGCGAATGGTTTTGCTTGTGGTGAGTTAATTTCCTGTCACCATAAGACATATTTGTTGAGATACTAACTGCTGAGTGGTGGTGATTGTCACCACTTAAAATAAAAAATAAAAACGCCCAGTGGGAATCGGACTCTATGTTTTCATGCGCATAAATTAAATTGATCTAGTGCTCGGCGGCTTAAGAAAACTTTGCGAAGTATATCTTACATATGTACAGCAGCGTGGTGATATGAGCTCGAAGCTCCAAACTTAGTACTAGGGCTTTTTAAAACGTTGTAGGGCTTTGTGCAAGCTTGTCTGGGGGTATCACCTACTCATCAGATATTCTAACGCAAATACTTAGTATTGTTGTGTTCCGGTTTGAAGAAAGAGTGAGCTTGTGTAACTACGAGGGACGTAACATCTTAGTTCTCAAAGTTTGTGGTCACTCACCATTAGGAGACCGATTTGTCCGTCCGCCTACCTATTGTATAAACAAAACCTTCTGTTTAAAATGAGATGAATCCTTTGCTCTTTTAGTATTCACCGGCGATTATTTTCGGTTTTCCGATAGCAATAGTGAATCACATAAATATAAATATGTTATTTGCTTTCTGCATATATAGTTATTTTATTAATATTACTGTACATTACCGATGATTGATTAAAATGAACATGAGTTTAATATTGCTATAGTAAAAATATAATACTTAAATCTAAATAAGCATCGTATGCTCATTTAAGATGTTTCATTTTCAAAAATTATCTTGTAACATTTTTAGTATACTGTAATTAAACGCGAAAATAAAATGCAAATGTTTTGCCAAAACAAATAAACGCTTGCACTGACAACGAATGAACGAAAAAAAGAATCGATCAAGCGATTGTCATTCATTTTATAACAATAAAATGCTTTATTTGTTTCGTAATACATCGAACGAGTCAAAATTTATTCATATATGTTGCCCGGATGTTGCTGCTAAGAATTTCGTAAAATATAAACCCAAAGTTACTTTTCATTGGCGTACTTGGGAATTGAATCCAGGATTTCATGATCTACAGCCATATACACTGGTTAGTGTAGACCAACGCAAATATTACTATATACTAGTATATTTTTAAAATACAACGACTTTAATCGCCAACAAATATTATTAATCTCTAAAGTTATACATACTGTTCATCTTAAGAAGGGTGTGTCTTAGTATTTACATACACTAGTACCTTATAAGTGTGATTACACACTACCGGCCCGAGTAAACCCGACGCTCTAGGCAAGTAGCGAAATTTATGTAGATTATAATAAATAAAATAAAATACAGACCGAAGAATATTCTTTCTATCTTAATAATTTTAGACATAAAGGTATAAATAATATATCCGTTGAAAACAGTAAATTCTGTCTTCAAATTTTTATTTAACTTTTATATAATTTATATACTGCAAAAAAAATTTCACATCATTTGAATTTTTTATCGTGTCCTTAAAATTAAGTGTTTTATATAAGTTTCTTAAAAAAATCGTGCATATACTAAAATACTTAAAACAGTAAAATAAAAAAAAAAATAATGCTAGCTCTTTCTAAAATATTTCATAAAATAGTCTTAGAAGGCTTGTTGTAACAAGTATAAATATCAATCAAACGTTGTATACGATACATAATGTTATTTATTATGTAACAATATTATTTATGGCGATCAAACTCACCATCACTAGGAGCGAAGGTGAAGCTATCTCGTTGAGCATTTCCTGAAACAAACACAGGATTTATTTACTTGGCCTTACGAACTTCGAACTTGATATTTAATACCGTAAAGAATATTAAGAGTAACCGAATGACATTATTTATGCATTTCGATGAAATCAATTTTAGTATATAAATAATAAATATAGTTTTAAAAACTAATAAAATCATATTAATATAATCACATTAATATATGTCCATTATTAGAGCATATATATATTTAATTAATCGAATTTCGAATGAATTTTTAATATGTAGAAATAAATAGATAACACTATTGCGATCTTAACTTTATTGTTTTTTTTTTTTAAACGCACAGTTTTTTTTAAATTGAAGACTAAGACTACATGCATGTAGCAGATGCACAATTTAGTCAAATTTCTAATTAAATATTTTACTCCCTGAAGTATAAATAATTAATCAAAATAATATTTAAAAAAGAAACGGATGTAGCGTTTTGATCTACTCTCTCTGTCTTACAATGTAATTTTTATATTATTAACTCATTGATGATAAGAGTTCGTAAAATGGCAGTGTCGACCTCGGAATTCACGTAAAGCCGTTGGTCCTGAGCTTGGACTATCGCCGTATTGTGGTCGTGTTGGATGCATGTTTATTTTGCGTTTATAGTTCATCTCGTGCTCAGCGGCGAAAATAAATCTTCCAACGTTCCACAACCCGAATTGGAGCAATAGTGTGGAGTAAGCTCTAATAACCTTCTCATCGAAAAGAAGAATAGACTTTAGTCCAGCAATGGGAAATTTACAGGCTTTTTTTATTACAGTACTTTATTATTTATTACAGCACTTTCGGCTATTGTTAATAAAAATGTCAAGATTTATTGAAATTATTTTCAAATTATTTACAATTATAATATACATATATTATATAATATTACATATATTATAGTATGCGTTCACGAAATTGAAAGGCAAATATCGCGTCTTAAAAACACAAACTTAGTCAGTTTTTCTTTTGTGAAGACAAAACTTTATACTGCAAACATTTGTGTCAAACACAGTTTGAACGTTGTGACATTAATTTTATAATTTGTTCAATTGAATTAAATTCCGATTTTTTAATAAATAGAAAAAAGTCAGACTATTAATACATACCTCTTGTTAACAGTTCCAATAATTTACTTGAGAAATGAAACTCGGGTGTAAACATTCTCATCACTCTATATGCATTATTTTGTTATTAATTTACTACATATAAATAACAAACAAACCATTTCACTTTTATTTATATAAGCACATTATGACACTCAACTTTACGTGATAATTTTAATTATAATACTATGATTTTTAAGACACTCATATGCACAAAACTTAAATAAAATCCGACGTGCATGTGGCCAAAGTTTTTACTTCATACAACTGTCATATTATAATTTTTTAAAACACAAAAAACGTTGAGTTCTTATATCACGCGTCACCAATTTCAAACATAATTTCACGCGGTATTAATAATCTGTATTATCGCTATCCAACGTACGATTTCTATTTCAAATGTTTCGGGAACGTGACGTTACTGTAACATATTAGTTTCTGAACGCGACGCGCGGATCGACAGTGGTTAATTATGCTGTCCCGATTCATTAGTGCAGGGATCAGGGACGGCCGGGGCCATATTATCGCTTTATTAGCGATATTTTTAATTGTACAATTTGAATCAAAATATAAATTTAAAGAATCGACAACAACAAACAGAAGCGTATTTGCTATATTATATATATAAATATTTGTAGCATTTACTTACACAGTAAATTTAAATTTATGAAAATAATATTTCCTTTTGTATTAAATAACTCCAAAATATTAACAAGGTAAAATGAGGAGAGTGTATTTAGGTCGAACATATTGGTCTATAGTAGACGATCAGCCAAGTAGACGATCAGCCAAGTAAACAATGCCTATAGTTATTTTAACGACAGGAGGAAACTATAACTATTCCAAAGACCCATGCTATTGAAAGTCGCGAACAATTCGATCTGCGTTCCCGAGAAACATTTTAAGCATTTTATTTACCGCCTTTCTTAAGCCCGAGTACGGCCCACGGCTCGGCTTCAGAGGTCAGGGTTGCCGACGCTCGTCTTTTGACCTCTATACAACTGTCCTTCACTTTCGAATGATAAAAATATATTTCTATCCTCCTTCCACAGGCCACGACACATTGCTTGACATCTAACCCTTCACGTCATTGTAGTAGCGCTCCCTTTCCCGCGTTCCACGCAACGCGTATTGCCATTTCATTTTAACAGGTTATGACATATCGGTAGCCTTATGACCCAAACATCGGCGGTCTTACTGTCCTCTTTCATCGCATGTATTACATGTATATGTTTCTTTGTCACACATGTCGCGACCTCTACAACTAGCCACTTGAATAGATTAGGTGTTTTCATACGAGTATGAGTTCAATATTCATTGATAGCTGGTTCGTTGGCATTTTAAATGCAAGAAGAATAACATTGTTTAAAAATGAATTTATCACATAAATTTATTATCCAAAACGTGTCTAATATATGCAATATTAGATATATTGTAGTATCGGACTTACGAGCTAAGACTACACTTAGTATACAATTTCTGTATAAGATTTAACCGCTGATTAAGTGGTTACGCTGTTTTGTTTTTTAATAGTGATTTTATGCTTGTCTTGTGTGTCATTAATTAAAGTACAATTATTAACTAGTTAAAATAAATGAATAATGATTAGACAACGCTTATTTATCTTTCTTAACGAAACGGCTCTAACGATTTGTCCAAAAATTTGTATGAAGATAAGGTTTCGCTTTTAAAGTTTATCTACAATAAATGTCTAAAAAAAAATCACAAAAAAAATTTGTAATTGTTATTTTTATTCGGTCGTCCATCTAAACTGATACCAAAAATGCGAATGTAACTCTGTCTGTCTGCTATGCTTTCACAGCTAAACTACTCAAGCGATTGTGAAATTTCGTATGAAGTATGCTTGAACCCCAAGAAAGGACTAGGTTGAACCTAACACTTGCCTTCCTTTCCCCCAAGACGCTACTCAAGCTGAGGAAAAAAACTAATACTAAAAAATAGGCTTAAAGCCGAAATAGCATAAGCATAAACGATAAAAATTACCATATAGCTATGTCATGTACATTTTTTATAATTCATTAGTTTGATTTCGTAAATTCCTTATTTCATCGCATAAACAGTATATTGAGGTCACGTGTCCAAGGACAAGCGTGACAACACAAAAACGTTCAGAAAACATTTTTAAAACTGAAAACATAAAAATTTAAGTAACAGCATCTCGTTTTTGTTCAAATATTTAACATAATAACAATAATAATGTCCTCCAGACCGATTTCAGCCACGGCGGCGAATCCCATGAAAGAAGAAAGATTAGCCAACTGCGCAGGAGATATTATAGTGTACCAGTGTGTGCGCAAACACGGGTGCACTCTCTATTCAATAATGGTCATAATCCGATGGTACGGCAATCCGACACGACCGGAAAGAGTTTAGGCGCAGAATCAACAGCATTACGTGCTTTCCGAGGCACGGGAGTGTATTCACTTCCAACTTCCGGGCTGCTATTGACAATTTTATAACAGAAAAAGCCAATAACTTTTTATTGGCCCAACCTGGGAATTGAACTCAGGACCTCCGGGTCTGCGGCCTTAAATCAAGCCACTAGACCAACGAGGCAGTGAACATAAACATATTTAACATATTCACAGCTTGGAACATAATTTTCATCAAATGTTTCTCTTATAATTTATTAACATAGAACATTACATATATTATTTTCTTTTACAACTTAACTCACACTTATTAAAGTAAAACTGCGATCGCACACACATAGATTGGACGCGTAACTTTTTCTAGCGCTGACCTGCGGCGATCGAGAGCGCACCGTCCGCACCGACCACTGCCACATCGTGGAACTACTAACATTTATCTATTGTACATTCAAATAAAATTAACTTTACTTTAATCGGAAATTTACAAAAAAAAAAATATTTTTAATTTTCATTTGTGCTGATTTTTACTTGTTCTTTACAAAAATACTTTTTATTATTTATGTGACCTATTTGTTTAAATATTTAAAAAAACATCTTTTTAGCGCTTAATAATAAAAGATAATAGAATCATAAGAGACAATTTAAAAATTGAAATTAGAACATCTTCGATTCCTTCGATCTGTTTGTGTTCAGCAATGTCATATCAATCTTTGATTTAAATTCTGATTAAAACCAATAAAAGAGCCTTCTCCATGAAATACAAATCCTTACACAGCGAGAAGAAAGCGCGATGTCTGGCGTCGGCGCGTGCGCGCACCGTGTTTTTGCTGCGATGAATATTTATCGCTCGCTCTTGCCATTAGTGGCCGGTAAGTATATTCCTCGTTCAACTTTAACATAATATAGAAGTTTTTTTCTTTAATATGCGAACATACTGTTACACTTTTTTTCTTTTTTTGCTTCTTTGGACTTACGTATTTAATTCAGTGATATTTAATATAGATCTAGTCAAAATGTAAAAGGCTCAATCAAATTGATTGATTATTTGCTCTTTACTGGATCGACAATTTGATTCATGTTTAACTTTACAATTAGGTTAGTACCTATTTAGTTAGGTTATCTCCAGCCTCGGAGGAAGGTTGGTGCCAAGCCTCGGTGGCAATGTAGAAAAAAAACACATGTCACTTTATCATCTAACGAATAATAAAAATCATATTAAACGGTGTAAATTAAATTAGACTTAAAAAATCTGACCCGGTACATATTTTGAGATTATTTTTTAAAATCTAGACGACAAAGGCATCAGTATCAGTTTTTTCTGACCCCTGAATGGTCACAGATCCAGGATAACATTTGATTTTAATCTTTACTAATTTTGGAATGAAACTCTCCGAAAGATGAACACGGCATGAACCGTAACAGCACATGTACAGAGATAGTTGATGATTTTAAAATTGATTCACCTCGTCTAATAGCCGATGATTTGTGGCAATGTTTTGACGAGCGCTGACTGCTGGCTTAACAAGTATGATTCGACACATGGTATTACGATGTGTGTGGCTTATCATACCTTTTATAGTTTATAATTAGTACTTACAATATAATAATAAAATCAGTTAAAAAAAATAGAAAATAAACATACAACTTTCTAAATTTTATTGTCGTCCCATAAACTTTTTTTATCTTTTGTCTTTCATGAACAAATGTCATGCAAATTTTTATTTGATTAAAAATAAGAATAATTTCTAATTGCATTAGATTACATTGTTTGATATAAATTTATACGTTTCGATTATTTTTTATAAGCCGTTGGATGCAGATAGCGCAAGACCGGTCATCATGGAAACCCTGGGGAGAGGCATTTGTCCAGCAGTGGACGTTTTCCGGCTGGCATGATGATGATGACTTTTTTTTTAATTCTACTCTTATTTGCAAATGTTTTTATCGATTTATTAATTAAACACTAATGCTCGTTAACAGCTACCAAACAAGAAATAGAAAGTCGGTTGAAAAACCAAAAAGGTTTAGTACACTGTTTGTCTTTGCCTTTATACATATATGTATATATGTAGAAAAAAAAAACACTTGAAACTGTTCGACTTTCATTTTTCTGACACATCTTTAATTAGAAAATCTGCGCCTCACCTCATCGTAGTATAGTATTATTTATGTGTTGAACATACTTCGAATTGCCATTTCCAACACATTTAAATATAATGACATAACTCTTATATATGTTATATTTGAAATGTTATCTACATATATGACATACAAACATTTCTTACAATTCAATATTTGAAACATAATTATAATCGATATTGTATTGAAATATTAACTCATATGATTTTAGATTAATATTATATTATTATTGTCATTATAGGTCTTAATAAAATTGGAGTATTATTTCATAATACATTTAAATTCACACGGAATAAATATTATATATAACATAAGAAAAGTACAATTGAAATTGCATTACGCTTAAAAATTAATATATATTGTATTGTATCGATCATCGAAAAACCCGGATTATTCCTGGTATTTTAAGCCGGCGACCCTTTCTAAATATCCAAGTATTCTGTCCATTAGGCCATAGCGGTAACATTTGTATATCATACATAGCCACATACACGTCAAACACATTATCCTCCTTGATAACCGTAGTCAAGTAAAAAGTAAAAGAAAATGTGTCTGTATTCACCTTAATGATACAGTATGCGCATGGAGCAGTAATTTTGTTTTTCTCTTCCCATCATATTAATGTTTGGCTCGTGCCAGTTATTAGTCGGTCGCTTACGGAAGCGAGTGCTTTCTTACTATAATCACTAATACATCACAAGACTCACACAGGATTTTCACCTCAATTGTAATTGAAATAGGATATGAAATGTCTTGAATGAGTTATTCTAAGTGTGGAGTCGAGTTGCACTCCATACAAGATATAGAGTCCGTTCAAGTTTTTGCCAGGTATCCGGTGAAGCTAATAATTACAGTCTTGTACGGCTGTGGGCTTGGCGTTGCGATGGGTGTTTCCGTTCTATTTTTTACGTACTAATTTCCCGCAACATACAGAAGTCAATATGTCAGTTTCGCTAGACGTAGATTCTTTATGGGTTTATTTTTTGTTATCCGTTATAAGGAATTTAGTTCTTTATTTGAATCTTATTAGTTCTCACATTTCTTAAGTAACAGTTTTTTATTTAAAATCGGTAGGTAGACTGGCAAATGAACTACCTGATTGTAAGTGAACACCACTGCCTATAGACATTGGCGCTAAGGCGTTACATCCATTTTGCCTGTAGTTACACTGACTCACTCACCCTTCACCTAGGTGACACCTACCCAGTGCTAGCTTATATATTTAAAAAAAAACCTACTGATCGTCTAAACACCTCCTCTCCTGTTAATTAAGAGGTCTTGGAGCTTTTTCCATCACACTGCTCTAGCGCGGGTTTGCGGATATACATTTTTACACGCATGTATCAGAATCTCAACCGATACGTTATGTTTTTTTTCATGATGTTTTCCTTTAGCGTGCGACATGAATTATACTAAAAATTATTCACATGAAAACTCACTAGTGTGTGACCAGCCCTGAACCAAATCTTAAGTTATGGTGCATATATTCTATCGTCAGCAGGAAAAATCTCTAAATAAAGCTAATAATTAATAATAATATCTGCTTTCAATTTTATTACTCATCAATTATTTTTGTTATAAATGCAAATAAATAATAATTTGATTCAATTTCATTATGATACTCTCTTATTTTAAGAAGGGGGATTAGAGTAATTACTGAGTTTCTTATCGGTTCTTCTGATATTCTTCTGAGAAGAATACAAAAATAGATAAGAGATTTATAAAGGAGCCTACGCGAATGAATAATAATTTAATTTTATGATTATATCAAACGACGTTTGTTAAAACTTATAATAACGAATTTCTTAAATTTCTTACTAGCAGTTACCCTTTATTTCTATTGAATAATTAAGTGACCTATTACATGACATAATCGACATATAAACCAAATTAATATCATTTGCATCCATTCAGCTACACAAGCGTGATTGAAGTACAAAGAGCCGAACAAACATACTTTCACATTTGCAATATTAGTAAGATTATATATTACATAACATATGCACTTTAAGTAGTACAACATAGTTGACTCAAGACCTCTGGTCACCAACCGTGCGCCCGCGTAGTACTCTCAACCCTATAATCTGCGCAATATAACCAGTGATTTGACGCCGTGACCACTGACGAGAAATGTCAGGGGACAGAAGTATAATTACAGTCTCGTGCCCTGTGGTATATGAAGGTCACACTAGAGTAAGGTTTTATACTTTGTAGTGATACATGAAACTTTAATGTTTTAATAATATTAAGTTAAGTGATAAGTAAATAGTGGAACATGGTGGACGAATTCGATTCAAATTCAAACATATATAAAGATGCATACTTACAGTAACAGCCTGTTAATATCTCACTGCTGGGCCAAAGCCTCCTCTCCCTTTTGAGGAGAAGGTTTGGAGCTTATTCCACCACGCTGCTCCAATGCGGGTTGGTAGAATACACATGTGGCAGAATTTCAATGAAATTAGACACATGCAGGTTTCCTCACGATGTTTTCCTTCACCGTCAAGCACGAGATGAATTATAAACTCAAATTAAGCACATGAAAATTCAGTGGTGCTTGCCCGGGTTTGAACCCACGATCGTCGGTTAAGATTCACGCGTTCTAACCACTAGGCCATCTCGACTCTTCAATGCATACTTAGAATAATCCTATTACAATATTTGAATTTTTTTATAGATTAAAATTTCATGATCTTTGAATTTAGGAAAATTACTGCTAATTACACCGAATATCGGGGATCAAAATAATAGTAATTGAAACTAAGGAAGTGATTTCCACTGTTCATACTACTGTCCATACTATTACAATTTATTTGATCACTATAATATGATAATCACTTCCACACCATATATACCCAGTAGCAATCTAGACAGCACGATTCAGGAATGTGTCAGATTCAATCAACGCCATCTATCGCTACTTAGTAGTAATATACGCCATTATACAACTGCAATAAAGTAAAATCTGAATCATTGTTATCACATTATTTGTACCTGTGTTATTGATTCCAATGCGACATCTTTGTACAATTAAGATTTTATCCTAAGTTATCTTAAGTAAAATGACACATAAACGTAGAGTATCGCGCTTAGCGACCTATCCAACCGCACTTATTGCCTGCAAATAGTGATAAGTTTTGCCGACATATATTCTCCCTTGTGCATTCTTTAACATATTTCATAATATCTCTAAAAGCGTTTGATTCCGGAAAAAATGAATGGTCATTTATATGAAAATATTTACTAAGATTATAATCGTTAATCGAACTGAGATTTTGTTTAATCCACATTAATGACATAAATGCAAAAGTAGATCTGACCGTCTTTCTGTTATGCTTTCATGGTTAGTTTAACCGATTTGGTAACTGTTGAATGAATCAAGTTCGGGCCCCAATGCAGAACATATTCTACTTTTTTATACTTAACCTCTACTCCAGATGAAGTCGCGTGCGAAAACTAGTCATTCATATCTATACTTGACAAAAAAAGTATCTATATATCTATAACAGTTTTGCGTAAAAACTGCTCAAACAGACGCATTTCGTATTTATATGTTTATATTAAACAAATTATACTTATCGTCTACATTAATATAATGTCTGTAGTATCATAATATTTGTAGGATTAAAGAAATCGCGCATACGGGAGAATCTATGAGCTAAGGCAACAATAAATCTTTTGTAAAGCTAGTTTGAGATCAAGCAAGATATAATAACTACAAAAAATAAATAGTAGGTCGTAGTAATTTGTTTATAATAGAAGTATTCTATGTTGAGTTCGCTATCGCTGCGCTTGGTTGCAAAAATATGTCAATCCTTAAACAGAACAATATGAACCAATTTGTCAGCCTTTATTAAGTATTCACATGTACCGTGGCTCATTACGTAGTTACGTTTTCCCGCCCAAAAGACCAAGATGGCGTCATGGGAGAGTGCGCGTGCGCGAACCACGGGAGCATAAAGCACGACTCGTAATCGAAACGAATAACAGGTCTACACATTCGTGTTGAATACAATTTGTTATGACGACAGAAGATACTGTAATTTAAACGAACAACATTTAAAAAAGGGATTCGCATATTTTAAATTGATTTTATACTTTTTCGTTCAGCTTTAACATATTTAAATAATTACAAATAGTATATAGTAATAGTAATTATAAATAGTACTAACTAATACTAGTTTTCGCGCGCGGCTTCGCCCAAGTGTTAGGATTTGTGTAGCTTTGGTTTTCAAGCTTTATACCAATTTTCATCTAATTCAGTTCAGCCGTGAAAGCGTAACAGACAGTCAGAAGCGTAACTCTGTCTGTGTTACTTTCGCATTTATAATATTAGTATAGAGGAACACTTTCAGGGATAGTAATTATTATGACGTGTAAAGGCGTCTATTGTCAGCGAATGTTAATAGCTTACTTATTTCAGTAGTAACAGCTACTTTTTACAAAACGATAGTTTTCACTCTGCCAACTGAAACGGATTTTTATTCATTTAAAATTTAGAAAATATTTTTTTTGATTCATTAAATTATATTAATAGAAGTTAAGTAGATAAAAGAGATGCACTTTATAGTCGTAGTTGTTTGCAAGGTGATGAAAGAAATGAATATTTAAAATTAGCTCCAACACATTCATTTCGCTTCCTGTTAGTTAGTAATAGTATATAATATGAACCGTTATGAATAATACACGATATTGAAAAATACGACGCTTTTGATTGAAATAGTCATTATTTATTAATAAATTAATAGACAATATTTTCCGAACCAAATATTTTAGTTTTCCTTATACGTTTATAAAGGCTGACGCGTATCGTTTTCATAAACATCACAATACTGTCACCAATGTTTACGAGACACATATTTGCAAACAGTAATCACAGGGCTCTGAGAAAACCGGACGGGCGGGTATTCTCACGCACGGGTAGGTTTACCACGGTTGTCGACACATTTATGACATCCATATATTTTTTATAATGAAATTGCTTTAACGCATTTAATTAGCATATCATATCAGTTTATCATTTAGAATAGAAGTCAAAATATTATAACACACTCAATTTGTCGTTAAATAATGATTTGTGAACTTTTTCGTTTATTTATTTTTTATTGGAAATCCCTAAGAACAAATATCCTATTTAATTTTAAATAAAATTTACGTTAACTTTTGAAATTAGAAAAAGAAATAGCTTTTCCCTTACAATTTTAAAATCACCTTTTGTTTTTCTTATGTTTATAATAACTATATTTAATATTTCAAAATTTCACTTACATCTTGCAGTTTCATCTGCTAACTTAAAAATAAAAACTGTAACACAAATGTAAACAAATGTATTCATAATAAAAATTTCGTTGTTTTTTTTTTAAATCGGACAACATGGAAATCCAACAAGCTGTCTGAGTGATATATGAACATGCAAATTATGCAGTAATAGCAACAAAGGAGTACGTTTAAGCAAGTATCCCCGACCTAGCAGAGGGGAACCATACTTTATTGAATAACTAGCGTTTACCCGCTACTTTATTTATATCAGATTGTATATATTTTTTTATTTATTATAAAAAGTCAGACTGATAATTGGGCAACCTAATGGTAAGTCACTACCGCTGATCGCTGCTATAATTAGTCGCTGGTACTTTATGAATCGTAATGGTTCATTAAACCTTTTTTTTAACAGTTATAAGAAAAAAATGCAATTAAGTTAAACAAGACATGGATGCTTATTCTGTGGAGATTCTATAATAAAATCCTGACCATTACGTTGTGGAAGTGACTCGACTCATCATATATTCTACGGCCAAGCTCTAAACTTAATATTTTTGTATTCCGTTTTGAAGGGTGAGTGAACCAATGTAACTAAAGGCACAAAGATAATAACTTCTTAGTTCCTAAGGTTGGTGGCGATTTTATAAAAAAAAATGTCATTGTCAATGAGCCACATGTGGGATCCAGATCCCGTGGCTCTCTCACACGCATACCAACCCACAGCCATACATTCGTACAACGTACTTTTTCTAAGAATTGCTATATTTTGTCATTAAAACTTTTATTGTATCTCAGCTCAAGTTTTTAACATAAAAATAATTAACATTTCTGTTGTGATGTTTTTTAAATATATTTGTAACAAAAAGTTCAAACAATCTCCTTTAATCTACATTTACATAGAATTAAACCAACAGAAATATAAATATGGATAAAAATTATTATAAATAACTATTCATTTGTAACTAAGCAATAGTGCTAAAACAATATTAATAATGTCCTCCAGACCAATTTCGGCCACGGCGGCCAATCTCAAGAGAGATTAGCCAACTACGCAGGAGATATTATAGTGCACAAGTGTGTGCGCAAACACAGATGCACTCTTTATTCCCTAACTCTCATAATCCGATGGGACGGCAATCCGACACGACCGGAAAGAGTTCAGGCGCATGACCAGACGCAGGCTTTACGTGCTTTCCGAGGCATGGGAGTGAACACACTTCCAACTTCCAGACTCCAAGATGTTACTGAGAATTTTCTGACAGAAAAACCCAATAACATTTTACTGGCCCAACCTGGGAATTGAACCCAGGACCTTCCAGGACCCAGGGTCTGCGGCCTTACATCAAGCCACTAGACCAGGCTGTCAAACAATATAAATATAAAGAATAAGCGTGCTTACGTGTACTAAGTGCACTTTTCCAAAATTTTAGTATCTGTCTCACCTGGAGTATAACGTGATTCGACATACAGAGTGACTAAACATTAACAATATAACTTATACACAAATATAATATATACGTACATATATCGAAATAAGAGAAACATAACGAAACTAACAGTTAAAACGTTCCACTTTCAATCATTACATCTTACAAATAGTACTCGTATAACATAACGTCATTATACATAAACGGTGAAAGACATACGGAACCGATGATTGGTTTGCTTTCAATAAATATAGCACCCGTTCTGACGATTTTCAACTTCAGCTTTTAAATGTTACTGACCACGAAGCCTACAGCCTTGTGATTAGCACACGTAAATCTTTACATGCCCAGTGAAGCACCAATGAGTTCATGTGCTTAATTTTTGTTTATAGTTCATTTCAAAAATTAAATGTATCCACCAAGACGCATTGGAGCAACGTGATAAAATTCTATTTAAAAAAAACGTGCAAAAGAAGACACGGCCTTTGCCCAGCTTTAGAACATTTATAACATAAAAATATTATAAATTCAATAGAAATTCATTTCAATTTATGTCAAAATGTACATCTTGGATCAAATATAATAAATAATAATAATTATTATTATTATTTATTATTATGTTTGTATAATAATTATTATTATTTTATTTTTAATTAATTATAATTTAAATTATTTGTTCTTATACGTCTAAGAACAAATATAATAAATATAACAATGAACAAAAAAAACCGAGCGATGTTTGAGAACACACTACGTCATCGGTGGTCCTTTTTGTTATAGTCCAATTATCGTTACAATTAAAGTCCGCTTCATGAGAAAATATTAAAAAGCCTGCCAACTCCCTCGACATAATAAGAAAATCACTTCCTTTGTTATGTTAATAACAGTAATAGCGTCTTATGTAGTAAAACTCCGGAAATAAATATTTTTCTTAATGTTCATTCCTGAATGTTTAAATACTCGATGTTTAATTTATTTATTAAATACTTATTGCACAACTTAAAAATAACATAAGAGTAATAGGAAACAATCAAACAACGAACGGTGCGCAAAGGCGGTCTTTTTCCTTATAGCGATCTCTCACAAACAACCTTTGGCGTAAGGAGTTTTGTAAGGGAACAGGTAAGGAAAAAGGAGATACAAAAAATTACATAATAGCAATTAGCGCATAACAATAAACTACATATATATATATATATATATATATCGCGGATTCAAATGGATTGCCATTTGAATGGCCGCCATTATCGTCCAATATGTTGATTTTGAAATCAGTCAGTGCACACGTCCGGCGCTGGCGCCGTCCTGAGAGCAAGAGACCAAGGGGGTCGCTCTAATAAAATAGGCACCCGTCTTATATTTTTCACACTTGACGTCTGACAACCGACCAACCTATATGACAAACATCACGTTGTGTGGTGTTGCTATTATAATACGTGACGTCGTATACCCGCTTAAATTTATTATCTCTGACATATATATTATATAATTATAGAGTATGAAATTATATGTATAATTTTATACTCTATAATTATTAATGTGGTATTGTAAGAAAATTGCTGGTATTCGAAATACTAACTACCTGAACATGACGGTCAAACAGTAGATTTACATTTGATCTCTTTTAAAAATTTTTAAAATGAAAATCTTCTTAATAATAAAAAAAACCGTTCCCAAACTATTCCGATTGTCGTGAAACGTTGACCAGCTGCGAATGCCAGCGAAAGCCCTGGGCCAAACAAATCATTATATGTTTATCCTACAACATCAATTTTGTATCTAGACCCTATGCGACGACGAATAGGTAGGTGACTAGTATTAAATAAATTAAAAATAAGTTTTATATAATTTCATTTTTGAATTTAGCATTAACGATAAAGAGCAACGCGACATTTACGTTTTAAATTTATTATACAACAGCGGATTACTTTTTATTACTTTTGAAAGTCGATTAGCGCAATGTATAATATTTTCTAATCTTAATAAATATGAACTATATTTATGTAAGTTCTTATTGCTTTTATGCTATTATTACAAAGCTTACTATAAAGAGAAGTTTATTTACAATTTTTAATGGCTGTCAATGCTATTCTTTAAGATCGCCCTCGACTAGCGGTGAAACGGTATTTTTATGCCAGATTCCTTTAAATGGTAAAATTTTTATAGTCAATGTCGCTTAATTTTCTGATACTTCACTATCGTGTCCTACATTTACATATTCATATATTTTATAAATTTTTTAGGATCTGACAAACTGCTTTTGTCCAGCAATTGAACGTTTGTAGAATGGGCGTTGGTAGTCATTTTCCATGAGGGGAGCCTCCTACACGGTTGCCCTCTTTTACATAATAATAAATTTAGAATATCTGTCGTACACCTAATTTCGGACACTTACGACCTAAACTCAACAACAAGAACACTAGGAATCTTCATAGTTTATAGTCAGCCCCGGATTTATGGCTACGCCTATATAGCACCAGCCTAGATGCGCAGCCTAAAATATAATTTTACTCTCACCCCTTCGGACGAGGCGGCTTCAAGTGTCAAAGTATCTAGGGGCCTAAAGCCTGTGTCTGTTTATAGACAATGTAAAAATATTTGTCATATTTGTTATTGTATATCTACGACGGCAAAGCAGCTAATTGCAGTAAACGTAGCCTATAAATGTCTCACTGCTGGGCTAAGGCCTCCTCTCCCTTTTTTTAGGAGAAGGTTTTTAGCTTATTCCACCACGCTGCTCCAATGCGGGTTGGTGGAATACACGTGGCAGAATTTTGATGAAATTAGACACATGCAGGTTATAACAGAAATTGAGCACATGAAAATTCAGAGGTTAAGTTGCACGCGTTCTTACCACTGGGCCATCTCGACTTGGTAGCTAATTACTGAACCGTAACAATTGTAAAATAGGAGATAAAATAGTCATTTTAAAATCAATTTCTTTTTATATTGATTCATAGTGACTTCATTCCTTTCATTGTAATGTTTGTCTAATTGTATAGCATTACTGCATGTCAGCCACGAGTACATTAGGTACCGGAAACACTACGCCACTTACCGCTACGGGTCGGTGCACGTATACGTTTGTCAACCGGTAATCATACAAACAAGATGTTCTTTACTACGTACTAATACGATCGAATGTTCGAATGTAAGTTTGTTTGTTGAATAAAGCCGACTATAATATAACTAAATTCACTGCATTAATTGAAAATATGTAAGGCATATGTTATATACATATAGAATGTTGACAAATTAAATAGACAGTCAAAGTCTTCACGCAATGAGGGTATAAGATCGAGATTGAATGTAACATTTCTATGTTACATATAACGGTCACATTATGGCAAAGTAATAATAATAATATAATAATAATATCCTGGGACATTTTTCACACACGGCCATCTGATCCCAAATTAAGCTTGTACAAAGCTTGTGTTTTGGAAACCAAACAACTGATATACTACATATACTACTTTTCTTTTGTAAATACATACTTATATAGAAAATTACACCCAGACTCAGGACAAACAGACATGTTCATGCACACAAATGTCTGTCCTCGGTGGGAATCGAACCCACAACCTTCGGCGTGAAAAGGCAAGTATCTACCAACCACGCCAAACGGCTCTCTGTAACGGCAAAGTATACATAAAACGTTCATATCGTAATATGATATATATAACTCTATTGTTTTAAGTGTCGAAAGCCAGTAAGGCCGCTGTCGGCGTGATATTTGCGGCATCTTTAACAATCATATCATATTTCAGCCGATTTACTCAAAACTAATAATGAATTAAACACCAAAACCGTCCTCATGAATCACTCATTCCGAAAACCGTAGTGCATTGGCAATTGGCAACAATGTCTATGAGTGCTGGTGACATCAGGTCCGGGCCCATTTGCCCGTCCGCCTATCTATATAAAAAAAATAACGGCTTTAGTTACTTCCATGGGACGAGAATATAACGACAGCTATGTTATAATTTAATTTTTTGCGTAATTTATTATCTTTCTGGACTAATTAGCATACTTAACATTAATTAATATAATAAAATTTAAATTAAAAAAAAACTTTTTACCCATTAATTACTAATTTGTAACAGCAAAAATTAAATAGCATTGCGTATGAAATGAATACATTTATTCATAAAAAAATATATTACTGTACAAGTAGAAATACATTATTTTTCACACATTTTGCTTCGCAAAAAGTGTAAGCGGAGTCAATAAATGTAGGTTGTATAAAAACATAAGGAGTCCTACAGACCGATAAAAGTTAAAGTTTAATCGAAAAAATAATATTCAATAAATATTATTTTATCTACAAACTATTATTTTTATATATGAAAAAACGAACTCGGAATACTTTGCTGGTTTTACAGTTTCAGAGTAATTAACATCCAAAATAAAATAACATACTAAAATATTAGTCACAATTTACACAAATTAAGCACATGAAACATTCAATGGTGCTTGTCGGACTTGAACCCTCGATCACCGGTTATTATTCACGCGTTCTAGCCACTAGGCCATCTCGGCTTCGACAATTGCCTATTCTACTTTTATTCTTATGACCTTTGACCTTATTTTTTTTAATACGAATTATTATTAATTGAAATGTTTATTTTGTCCGGACTAATATTCATTTATTTAATTAAAATAATCAACTTGGGTTATTTTAAATGTGAATGTAAGATAAATGGAAACGATAAAAAATATATAAATATTTTAATGAAATATGAGTTTCAGAATATACTTGTATATAAATATTACGCCAATTAAGCTAATCTCAATTAATACCAACACAGACCAAAAAGAAACATAAAAATTTACGATATTAAACATACTACATTGTAAGTTCATTAGCACCAATGTGTATGCAAAATTTCAACTCCTCAAGGGCTTTACTTATTAACGTTGATTAGCAGATGAGAAGTTTAAAAGTGCGGTTTCTTCTTCCTTCGAAGGTCAAATCATTAATGAAAGAAAGAGATAAATCCTTGATTCACTGGACAGTCGCTAAGTAACATTTTTAAGAAAGATCGTAAATTTTAACATTCCAAGTTTAACACACATCTGAAATAGCTGAAGATAATAAATAGTTTATTTAAATTTTAAGTTCAAGATGAACACGAGAAAATATTTAAAATGTTATATATGTATGTATGTAGGAGGACAAGTTACTTTGTATGTAGTAGCCCTAACTGATGTCGACCTGGCAGGCGATACAGTTGGCTGAGTATATTCAATCGCTCTGATGCTGACGGCAATAAGGTGGAGAAGTGTAATTGGCTGACTGGCACGCGCCAGCCACGCGGCTTAGGCTCATACCGCACTAGCGTACAGTTGACATAACCTTATTCTTTTCTAATAATAAAGAAACATGTGATTTAGATTTGCATTATTTTTATTTTACTTAAATTTAATTCATTTTTTGTAACGAGTAGGTTTTGGAGCTTATCCCACCACGCTCATACACAGTCGGATTCGTGGATAAAATGGAGCAGAATTTCATTTGACACATACGTTTCATCGCGAGCCGATAAACACAAATTAAGTATTAAAATCAGTGGTGCGATCGTTATAACACCTGAGCTAGGTTTCTTAAACCAAATATATATTTTTTTAAATCTGTAGGTACCAGTGACAACCAATGCTAAAATGAAGTCTAATTATTACATAATGGTATTTGCTTTTGCCTCTAGACCTATTTAATTTTTCTTACACATAATTTTTGAGATGGCATCGTTGCTATTAATCCTTATTACATTCGAATTATATTATATTTTTATTCTCTGACGCGTAAATTTAGCTTTAGTAACGCTTTTAATGTTATCAATTTTTTTTATCACGTTTTTATTGTAAGATGAGTAAAACAACTATAAAGCTCTATTTCGTATTATAGAACTAGCTGTTAACCGCCTACTTCGGTCTACGTAAATACTAGTAATATTTAATTATATAATAAAATGAAATAATGTCACTTTATTTTCAAACCGTCCCGCCCTTAGAGCGTGACTGAATCACAAACATACTACATATTACATCCATACAAACATTAGCATTTACAATATTACTTAAATAATTATAATTAACTAGCAAAACCCGCAGACGTTGTCCTGCCTGTAACCGATAGTCAAGACGGTTGAACGGTTGATGTGCCGCAGCGTCATCTAACGGTAACTTTTGAAGTGGCATTAGCGCAATGGTTAACGGACCTCCTATCGATGTATAAGTCGCAGGTTCGATCCAAGCCCTTGGACTATTGTTGTCCCCACTCCTAACACAATCTTAAGCTTTATTGAAGTTATTATTAAAACGGGAAACGTTATTACTTAAAACGGGAATTGCTAATATCCTTAAAAAAACTAACAAAGTGGGTAGTAAAAAAAACCCTTTACATAATAAATTCAAATATGTGCTAGCGATCATGCTGATCGTAGAATATTCATCTCAAGCTGATACACTGATATCTGTTTTTAAACATAAGACATTTTCAACATTTTGATACTTTGAAAAATTAAAAAACTGAGTATTTACTATGCAATGAGTACTTACGCAAGCGATTATAATCTTTAATACACGTGTAATATTGAATACTGTTCTGTGTTCAACAAGTATTTGCGATAACTGTGTTTAGAGATAACGCTTTTTGCGGCTGCGTTTTTGCTGCTATGGTTTTACCCTCAGTGGATAATATTGATAATTATCAGTTTTATGAAATCATTAACAAGAAAAGCTATTTTCTAAGAAAGGTTCCGTTTTAAATACAATAAAAATAAATACATTAGGCTGTACTTTATGTGCGGTACATATTTTAATTTTTTATATATATATATATATATATATAAAAATTAAATAATTAATATATATATATATATATATATATATATATATATATATATATATATATATATATATATATATAATTATTTAATAATATATAAGTACTATATGTAAATTTATAATATTATAATAAGCCAAAATAATATCGTATCTTAATTTGACCAACGTTAGTTACACGAATTACATAGTATGAAAATCGTAAGTGTCACTTTAGCAATTCGTTCCTTAAATACTTTATAAAAAAGGAAAATACAAATACAAGCTCACAAGTGTTAATCTTTTTTTTAATAATTTTTAATAGCAAAATAAAACAAACTGACATATCTTAATTTAAAAAAATATATAACATATTTTATCTGTGAAATATATTCTTTTTACAGAACG
The DNA here is from genome assembly GCF_905147045.1 of Nymphalis io. NCBI lineage: Eukaryota > Metazoa > Arthropoda > Insecta > Lepidoptera > Nymphalidae > Nymphalis > Nymphalis io. The sequence continues at coordinate 3,274,312 of NC_065902.1, read as the reverse complement.
TATTAAATGAAGTAACGATACCCCGCTATACGGAAGCTTTTATAACCTCATGAATAGATAAGTTTATTTATGATATTCAGTTTTTTGCACCTAATTAGCATTCCGTGGTTCAGTACAAAGGTCGCGGTTCCATCAAATTAAACATTAAGACGGTTTTTTCTAAGACCATAAGCATGGCGCGTGCGCTTAACGCTTGCTTAACTTTATGATATGCGCATTTTTATAATGGCAACATTATTTACGATAACTTAGTGTTAGATAAAATAAAGAATGTTTTTCTTTACTTATTTTTTCTACACATATTATGATAAAATTGTAACAGCATTCTGGCTGAAGATATTTATGGCTATAATATTATTAACATCACGACCAAAATAATTTATCTAAATAATATGTATTTTTTTATTATTCAGCTTTAAAAATATATATATTTCAATCCATTATTTTAAGTTTACTGTGGATGAATTAGAAGCATATAATTACCTCACGGTAATACACAAGCGATCCCGTACCGCCCCCGAAGAGACGGTGTACCGCGGGTTTTTTGGTGGGTATTCCGGTGCACTGGAGTTCCAGGCGCCGGCGAATCCCACATACTTCACTTCGTGCGGCGCCGGCCCCGGCGCCGGAAAAGCATGAATACGTTATTCCAGCGAGATCAAAAAAAAGGTACATACATTATCTAGGTTTGTTTGTTCTACCATGTTGTTAGTAATGAACTAATTTTCTTACTGTTTTCACCAATGAACAGAATTCCCGATGATTTATGTAAAATTGCTGAATAATGACGATTGTTGAGGATGTCAGAAAAAACATGCTGACTGAGAGACATACTGGCGTTCGCCAAGATAGCATGAATAGAGTTCTATGTATTATATAAACGTTATATTTAGACCCTTATTATACCCGTGCAAATCCAGCTATCCTTCCCAAGTTTTATTATATATTACTCATTGCAAAACTGATTTTTATTTATACTACACGTTTTTTTTCTATTTTTTATATTGTATATACTAAATAATATATAGAGATATCAACAATACTTTTGCCATCGTATTTAACTCTGAAAGACAGAGAGAGCACCGATATTTCAAATAATATATATGTTTAAATAACCAAATACAAGCAATATCTTATAAATAGTTCATTATTAGAATAAGAAATGCTCTAAGCTACCATAGTCAACATTTCACATATGAGTATTGAGTTCTTACAGAATAGCACTGCAGTATACAGTAGTACAGTACAGTAACAGCCTGTAAATGTCCCACTGCTGGGCTAAGGCCTCCTCTCCCTTTTTTGAGCAGAAGGTTTGGAGCTTATTCCACCACGCTGCTCCAGTGCGGGTTGGTAGAATACACATGTGGCAGAATTTCGATGAAATTAGACACATGCAGGTTTCCTCACGATGTTTTCCTTCCTTTTCACCGAAAAGCACGAGATGAATTATAAACAGAAATTAAGCACATGTAAATTCAGAGGTGCCCGCCCGGGTTTGAACCCACGTTCATCGGTTAAGATTCACGCGTTCTTACCACTGGGCCATCTCGACTTTCTTACCACTGGGCCATCTCGACTGCAGTATACAAAATAGTAAATATAAAACTCATACTAACAAAACTTATAAACAGAAGTAATCCTATTGAATCCTGTCTGCTTTGTGGCCATAAACAATGCATTCAATTATCAGAGCACCTTCACACCCGGTAATTGGTGAACAATTCAACACTTGTATGTAGTTTCAGCATGTTTTATATGAAAGTAAGGATATTCCTAATGGTGATAGGGCTTTGTGCAAGCCCATCTGGGTAGGTACCACCCACTCATCAGATATTCTACCGCAAAACAGCAGTACTTGTTATTGTTGTATTCCGGTTTTAAGGGTGAGTGAGCCAGTGTAATTACACACACCAGGTACATAGCATCTTAGTTCCCAAGGTTTGTGGCGCATTGGCGATGTAAGGAATGGTTAATATTACTTACAACGTCAATGACTATGGGCGTTGGTTACTACTTACTATCAGGTGGCCCATATGCTCGTCCCCCAACCTATACTATAAAAAATACAATATTTAATATAATTCCGCAATCTATACTTGATACTAATTAGGCTTCTGTTATTAAAAATTATCGAATTTGTAATAATATTACTATAATTTCTTTTGTTTATCAAGCTTATAAAATTTCCATTGAGAAGAATCCTTACGCTGCTTCAAGATTGATTGATGTATAAACATACTTATACTAGAATTTCATTTAAAACATGCAGTATTCTTAAGTTTAGAGAGTTTTTATTTCCAATCAAGAACAATTAACAGTTCACTTACATCGGAAACTTAATCTGCATATTAATTATTTAACAACTTATGTAACGTTAAACTATTCAATGTGAAAATTAAAACAAGTTTTTGTAAATGACGTGGTTTTCCGTCACCACTGATTAAACTTCACTCAAATAAATATTACTTTTTAAATAAATTCTTACTTTTAAATAGACACAAGAAAAAGGAATGCAAATAATTAACAAACGCTTACTCAATTACTACTAAGACAGTTATTACAGCTCACCAAAAACTTAAGCTGAAAAAAAAACAAAGCCCGCTCAAGACTCTTGGTGGATAATTTTTTTTATTACTATTTCATATTTTGGTTAAAGATATTAGCTATTCTTCAAACACAGGAGTGACAGGGACTTTAACTTGATAAAATATATTAAAAAATTAAACATTTACCTAAAGCAGAAATCATAAAGGTTGAATTGTCATTTTATAAGTCACAACACAAACACGTAACGAGCTTAAACAAAATGTACCAACTAGTAAAGATTTTTACAAAACAATGACAATCGATAAATAAGGTATATATAATAAAACAATATGACTTGTCAATATGGTCATTTGTTTAGTAAGTTAGTGCAAAAGCCAATGAACACAAGACTTTCCTTATAAAGCTAATAAAGCTGATATTTTTCGACGCTTGCAACAACACAGGCAGGAGAGCTAAAGTCACGGTGACCCAAACTCCTCAGTAGCCCATCGTTCCTATCTGTATTGGGAGCAAGCGCTGAGAATCTTTCAGTATTTATATAATAAGGAATATCTGGTATTCACGGGCTCATGTTCTATGTTGGATGAATAACGATTGTACACTAAAACATAAATTCGGCATCATATAAGGCATCATCATATTAGGACGTGCGTATTCTGAGTCCTTAAGTGGGCTCCCACATCCGGCTGAGTATTTTAAGTCTCGCCTCGCAACAGCAAAAGTCAATTTGATAGAAAAAATTAACATAAATAGTTGCTTACATAATTTTACGTCCAAGTGTCGATCACGTGATAAATAGTCATATTTATAGTCTCGTGTCATTTGACAATGAAACAAATGACAAACTTTGATTTTACAAATAAGTTTTGTTACAATAATAACATAATTTTTATCAACTCTATACAAACTAATAGTTCAATGTATTTGAAAAATAATTACCAAATAAATCTTCAATTAATAAAATATCGTTAAACAATAACAATATTCAATGATAATATTGATTAGGTTAGATTAGACGGAAAATGAAAAATTAAATTTAAAAATTCAGCAAATTTAAAAGTAAAATTGTCGCGAATTGAGTGTCTTTCAAATGATCTTTTATAAAACGATATAACTGCAAAATATAATGTTAGTCAACTTAGTTATTGAATTTTTGTTAAACATTAGGAACCCGTTTCGATGCGTTTAGTTCTTTCTAGAAACGAATGCATCAATCAATACATGATTAATTTATTAGCCAATTTAAAATGAACCTTAAAAACAGGAATATCCTTACGTAGTCACAACGTGGTGCTACGACACATAACCAGTTGATTATAATGACCGGCGGTCAACAATGGCTCGCAGCCTCAAGCTGAAAACGGTGCAATGGTGTAAATCAAGCCGATAGTATTAGGACTGATGATTTACTATGCTCTTATTTACTTTACAGTTCCAACAAGTTTCCGTTATTTACTCATAATGAAACTTTAGTTCATTTAACAATAACTTCAACTATTTCGTTTATGTAACGAGTCTTAGTTGTCGCTTTATTTATCAAAGTATATAATTTTTTACACATTCATTATTTCTATGTATTTAGTATTTTTTTGACATAGATTGTCAATTTTCTTACAGAAATATAGTACATACATATATATAATTCCATAGGCTATTATTATTCACAAAAAAAAAAACCTTTAATTTCAGAGAACTTGAAAGTACTCGGATTTGAATTTATAAAGTTTTTCAAGCATCTCAGTTTCAAAGGATTTATTTGATTTAATTACATATTTACGAACCACATGCAATACAAATAAAATACCAATTAATTAAATTCTACACACATGAACATGAAAATCGCATTAACAAAGTCAGCTTACATAAAGTTACATAAGCTTATTAAGGTAAACGTAAAACGATAGTTAGTCGTTACATAGAATATAAGCACAGAGTTTGAGCATTCATTACAATATAGCATTACATAGCAAGCACTGTTTAAGCGCTTTACATTCGGCTTCACTTGTTATAATGCTGAATTGCTAATAACAATTTTTTATAGCTCTTGTTTCTAAAATAAAGTATTTTCATACAAGCTTTCATCCCCTCACTAGGGGTTATATTTTTTTAAATTCTTCTTTCGCGCTGACCTACTGTTTAAAAGTAAGCCCGTATGCAATTATCATGGTGCCAGCCCCAGTATTTTGGGCTGTGCGTTGATATGTAAATCAATCAATCAGTTATTTTTTTATATAGACAAAAATATTACATCTTACTCAATATATAGTTTTATGTATCTTTAGGTGTTTCCCGTGACTTCATACCCAAATCTCGCCGGTACGCCTATTATTTCTCGTAAGTTTATTATTTATACCTGAGTTCTTATCAAGGTCCCTTGCTCAGGTCACTATTTATCTTAATTAACATGGCTTACATGATAAGGTAGCAAACATACAGCCATTTATTTTAGCATGAATTATATTCGTTTAATAATTAAAAATAAATAATTCCTTATCTAATCATGTGTCGTATTCAAAGAAAGTAGTCACAAGAAACACTGTATAGTTTTTATTTATATATTTAGTTATGTTGTTATTCCCTATATGTACAAGAATCTCGATTACCACCTACCTTGCCGCAATAGCAATGACAACTTCATTGTACATCACTGTTTATACTTTTTTTTAAATCTCCTATTATTTACAAAACGATGTTGCCATTCGAGAAAATTCGAATTAGAATCGTTCGATTAAAAAATGAATCGTAAATTTATTATATCATCTTTTATAAGGCTACCTGGCGCTATGTATATAATGATATGATACAAAGTCAGCTTTATAGCGGCCGGACGCGGCAGGTGCTACTGAGGGTTCAATCGGGTTCACGTCCCCGTCCCCCTCACACAGCATCCGTGCAAACCCGTTCCTCTAATAATATAACGTAGAAATGAAAGATTAATGAGAGCAACCCGCGCACGCCTCTTTCGCTCGCGGCTTCGTGATGCGACATGGATATGTCGATTTAAAATAAAATTTATATACTTTACTTAAAAAAACACATTTTAACCTTCATTTTATTTCTAAGCAGCTAATTTTTATTAACATATTTTTTATTATAGATTAATGCAAAATGTATAAGTGTTTGTTTTATTATAAATTTGATTTTTATAATATTAAATAAAAAAAATACATATTTCAAAATGAAAATATTTTATTAATATCGTTACTTATTACTATTTGAATACGTATACTAAACACCCTTCCAATCAGCTAAGAAGCTATCATCAGTCAACGTCGTGGAGAAAATTCGCACATTCTTTCTTTTTTAAGAAAAAAATTAGATATATATTTTATTTTATCTATTTATGGCACTATAACATTTTAATTATGTTTTATTACATTTTCCTTAAAAATAAATACATCAAATTTATTTATAACAATTTCCAATGTTCATTTATAATTAAAATAAATAAATATTCAAAAACTCGTATTACATTTTGACAGCCTATTTCATTGGCTGTTATAAATATATTAATCGATATTTCAGTTAATTTTATAACGAACATCCCTAAGTTAGACTCGATCACGGCGCAATGAAGACCGCCGGATAAAATATTAGCCGCGTGCCGAGCAGTAGCTGATGTCCGATGACACTTGCATTGTCTCAGGAATGCGAACCAAATTATGTTTTATATACGAACATATACAGTAATAGTCGTTATACTTGAAGTAGTACTTAAAGTCTATTCCAATGGAATGAGGAGTTAAGATAAACAAAGACCTTGAACTGACATGACTTGAAAACATGACATCACTTGTTGATATTTAAAATGATCTATTGTAATCTATGGTATTCACTATGGATTCGTAAAAAATGACAATGTTTAATTAATCAATATTTGTTATTGAAACAGTAATATTTAGCAACGATAATGTTTTTTTTTTTACCTTAGGAAAGTGCAACAAAACAGAAGTATTGTTAATGAAAACATTTAAATATTACAAATTATAAGCACTTAGAGTAATAATGGATAAAATAAAACAGACTTATTGCCACCACTGGTAACATGGGGTGTTTTATTTATCGCCCAGAGGATCGGAGTTGCAATTCAACGGGCAATGCTACTAGCATTCTTGCCACCAACCCATGCAATCATGATTTGTATGGAAGCGTTTTTTTTTTCTAAATATGTATTTCTTTACAATTTATTTAAATCCTCAAGTATAAATTAAAAAAAAGTTTTAGTACCTACTACAGAAACCTTTGCCCATAGTATTGTAAAAAAATATAATTATTTCTAGCGTCGTAGCCAACCATGGGATCTGAGGCACTATCTTGTACCCATTATTATACTGGCTCACTGACCTTTCAAACCGAAATCAATGTTTTTCGGACCTAACCTATAAGAAATTGTAAATAAAAACTAAGTAAAACTAACTTATTTTAAAATAAAAGATTTATAATTTAATTATCTAGTCTTCAATCAAGGAATAATAACTTATATAATATTAAAAAAAAAAATAGAATAAAGAAAAAAAAAACTAAACAGATGTATATACAAATTTAACAGAGAAATTTATAATAATCAAAATGTTGACGTATTTTATACATTTAATAAGATCAGTAATTAATTATGTCAAGCACATCTAACATATTATTTATGTAATTAATTGACGATTACATTTCCGTTATTTATACAAAATAATTAACATTTTATATATACAATTATAAAGCGAGCGATAAAATAATTAGCTTATGCATTATTTAATAGATATCATTATAAAACATATTAACTCTAGTTATTAATAAATCGTTATCCTTATAATTATAAATCCTATGTTATTTAAATAACATATAAATAATAATAAGTCGTATTCTTTGTGAAAAGCAATACCCTTGTTACGTGAAGAGTTCTTAGCTTATAATATTAAGAATAAAAACTAGAATTAGATTATAGTTTTACAGAGCTAGGGTAGGGAAAGGTTAAATCTGTAACCGTTACAGCCTGTGAATGTCCCACTGCTGGGCTAAAGGCCACCTCTCCTCTTTTTGAGGAGAAGGTTTGGAGCTTATCAAACCACGATGCTCCAATGCTGCCCGCATTGGATCATCGTGGTGTGGATGTGGAATACACATGTGGCAGAATTTCAGTGAAATTAGACACATGCAGGTTTCCTCACGATGTTTTCCTTCACCGTAAAGCACGAGATGAATTATAATCGCAAATTAAGCACATGAAAATTCAGTGGTGCTTGCCCGGGTTTGAACTTGATTTCCGCGTTCTTACCACTGGGCCATCTCGGCTCATAAAGGTTAAATAAAAAGACGTAACGTGGTTACAACGACAGACATTTTATTAGAGAGAGTGACACTAAAGAGGTTTAGTGTCATTAAGTTCGGATTACGTTCATATTTTCAACAATTAATCTATAATTTTAGCCACACTGACTTTGTAACTTTAGATATTAGATATATTTTGTTACATTTGATTTTCATATCATTAAAATTATTGTTATCATTAGTAAATAATTTAGTTGTAAAGTAAAATAATATAGTGTATACCCATACTATGCTCGTATAATCTCTTGGTCTAGTGGCTAGCTCAGGGATAGCTTATGGGTAGTATGTATTATTTAGGAGTTAAGCTCGAGGGAGTTTTTTAATCAATTTAGATAACTGTCTGGAATTTGCAAATTACTAATATTAACATTACCCTGCTTCGGAAAGCGCGTTAAGCCGCTAGTAGATTACCGTTCCATCGAATTAAAAGAATGTGAAAATAGTGAAAACCTCATTTGTATAGACTAGATCACTGTTATATGTTTTAGGCAGGCTATTCTCCATTTAGAATAATTAGGATCATGCTCTCCTTATAAAACACTTAAAACAACAAATATTTTAAGCCATTAGTAATAAAAAAGAAAAAATACTCAATGTCACTATTCATTTAAAATAAATAAGAAACATACTTTAATTAATCTTTTCATTTCTTTTAATATGTTTGATATAATAACAATGTCACAACATTCTTAATTTGATATAGATTAAAAATGCAATAATTTAATTAAAAAAAGTTATTAAAGTAACATAATTAATTATCTGTGTATCTTTATAACATCTATGTTGCAATGAAGCTTGCAACAAGTCACGCTACGGTCTCATTCACCGACAGATACGACCCGTACTCAGTGGACTCGCATCTCTAAGTAATTAATAATTGCAATCAGAAGCCTTCTCACGCACTACAGTGGAAATTTTCAAATCTATTTGCCATGAGTAATCATCTATCAACTTCTCAACTCTATTCACAAAAGGATTTCTATCGTTAATTTTGTATCTAAGCATGATCGTTTGCTTTTTACTCTGTACAATTATAATATTCCTCCATAGTATTTCTGATTTAAAGGCAAAGGCATCGCGTTTAATGCCAAATTTTATGATTAATATATAAATTAGCGATTACATATTTTTGACTATTATTTAAATGTATGAACCACGGACATTACTTAAACTTTTACGTGTATATATTTTAGGATGAAATCTCATTAGTTGAGTTCAATGAGCTTAATTAACAATATCTGATGTTCCAATCCGGTCAGCAAGCGCTGATTTATGATGTTTAAAACCTTTTTGCTTTTTCTTTATTTTTAAACTACGACTAAATGGATTGTTATATTAATTATACATATCATATTTAAATAATTGAGGGTATGATTGCAATGCGGTTTTTTCTCTGTTAGTTTTATTTCTTTAAACAACTGCACGATCTAATCGAACGTATATAAGAACAATGGCCCACAGTGCGGAAAGTACCACTACTCTCGAATAGCAAAAAGAAGAGATGCACACGACCGCGCATGCGGTACATCCAACCATAGATACAAGAGTACGCACGAGCGATTCTTGGTAACAAACGAACTGAAAGACTTTACTTCAATATAAGTTAATTTACCCGTGTAATAATAATACTTTTTATCCATACCATCGCCACATTTAGCTCATCCCGTCTAAAACACTATGACACTCTCTCGTAATCTATAAGAATATAGCAATCCCTACTTCGTACGGGTAAAGTTCATACAAAATTTCCCTCCTAATAAAGATGGAAGTTCCAAAAATCCTTTCGTAGCGGATGTTTGCGTTATAAATTAAACCTTTGTTCCAAATTTAAGCTTTTCAGACTCTGTAGTTTTGGCTGTGCCTATCAATCACGACAAACGTTTTTAAAAGTTTTGTAAGAAATTCCGTTTAATAGCTTACCAATATAAGATAAAAAGTTTCTTTGTATATATATATATACCAGTTCAGAGGTTAAAAAGCATCTGCAAACCAAAAATAACAAATATAAAAAAAAAACTTATTAAGCGACCTCTGGCATTAAAAACAGCGAATCTGACAGTTATTAATAAATAATATTAATACGATTAGCGATTAAGATCGGACTTGTGGCGACTTGACACCTGGTGACCTGAATAGGAACTAATTTTATGGTGTCACAATTATTTTCCTAATAATTTTCCAATGATTATTAAATATATAGGATAGACAAAAATTTAATATGTACATTTATTTCGTTGTAATTCATTTTATAACCATATTTATTAGGCCAATACTCCAGTACAAACCTCACTTATAACTTAAAAGATTTTAACAAAGTCATCTATTTAAAAGGCTGTGGGCGTAAAATCACTGCATACACTAACAATAAACACAGTGGAGATAAGTTAGGAGCACAAAGCTCTATTGTCTCGGTGGTACCACCTCGCCTGGTTATCAGATTCTGTTATATATAACTAATTGTTCTGCGGTCACGCTTTTACTAATGTCAGATTTTTATACCATTGCATAAGCAAGTTGCCTTTTACAAATTCTTAATTACTAAGATAAAATAATTTAACAATTAATATTTTTTCTTTCTGATATATCTCAAATATATAATCTAGGTTCATATTTATATACGTAATTATCTGTTACAAATAACTGTTCAAGGGAACTCATATATCAGACTTGTTTACTATATATGTACTTGTATCATAGGTTTTAGCATATTTACAGTATAAGAACATTATTAGCTATCTTACCTCGCTCTGCGTAAAGTAAGTTTATTATGAATCAAAATCGACTTTATCCGATTTTTTCTGACAATCCGAAAAGTCATTCGAGCGTAACGGTATAAGCCAATAGCCCATTCCTACCACAAGAGGAGTAAACACAAAACAACGCTGACATCGAATTGACGGAATACCATTGGTCGAGATCTTGAATAATATATGATATTTATTTATAGATTCGCGAATAAAATGGCGATTCGAATGTCGACTAATGTTTACGAAAATTTCGAAGCTAAATTAAATTTTATAAAATTTATTAAGCAAAAATATAGATTGATATATTAATTAAGAACTTTGTTATTAAAAGTGCATTGTATAAAAGAACAATAATTAGCAAATCGCATGGAATACGTAAATCTAAGGTTCTCCTTAGATTGAAAAATGCTATATAATAATTAAACTAGTTACGTCTCGCGGTTTCAATTGCGTTAAACGTTATCGCTCCACCCTCGTGGGTTATAGTGTGATGTCATATATTATATAACCGTTTTACTAGTTTTGATTTCACTTGCAGTGTTTATTTAAAATATCACGCTTTTAAGTGAAATATTGCTAAATATATATATTTTTTTATATAAATATTTGCCGGGGGGGGCAAATGACTCTACTCCACCTGATGGTAAGTGGTAGTGGTAGTGGTAGTAGAGTACAAACGCGACGACGGCCAGTACAGACGGGAAAAACGTTCTGCACTAGCCGCCTTCGCCTTGCCGGCCCGCAAGATGCCTCTTTACGCCTCGTTTGAAGGAACCCGGGTTGTAAGAGGAGGGGAACACGTGAGCTGGTAAGGAATTTCATTTTTTGGAAGTTCGACAAAGAAAGGAGTTGCCAAATTTCTTTGTTCGCGATGGAATTGATGTCACAGTTAGGCGGTGACATCGAGAACCAGCTCGCGTGGACTTAAGAAGGAAGGGGGAAGCAGGAATTAGAGAGAATAATTCCTCAAAGCACTCGCCGTGATACAGTCGATAGAAAGCGCTCAGTGCTGCTATCTCACGACGCAATTGTAAAGGTTCAAGGGTGTTTGTGACCTTTACGTCGCCAATAATGCGTACGGCACGTCGCTGCAACCGGTCCAAGGCCTCCAGTAAGTACTTAGCGGAGCCATCCCAAAGGTGCGAGCAATATTCCACGCAAGACCGTACCTGTGTTTTGTACAGCAGGCACAGTTGTTGTGGCGTGAAAAAACGCCGCACCTTGTTCAGAACTCCGAGTTTCCGTGAAGCTGTTTTTATAACAGCCTCGATATAATCCCTTAGACTAAGGTCGCAGCGAACGTCAATCCCCAGCATGGCGATTTTTTATTACTTATTGAACTTAGGAAGTAAGTTCATTCTACGATGTTTATTTACATATGAGTTCAGTTTCGATGACAATGCATTTTTATGGTAAGCATGGCCTGATTCTGTACCCAGGCATCAAACGAAGGAAATCCTCAAAGATCAACAGAATAGACGCGAATTCTTGTAAACATAACTATGACCTTAAATAATGTATTACTAATAACTTATTCAATACAATAAATGGGTTATCTAACACGAAAATATTAATTACAAATTGCACTAAAAACCCTGAGATTAGCACGTTCATGCAATAAATAAATAAAATCTTCATTATTTATATAATCTAACCAATATTAAAAATGCGAAAGTAACTTTGTCTGTATTACGCTTTCAGCATTTTACGCCCTTAGCTAAACATTAGCCGAAGCCTCGGTAGTACTGATAGTGTAAATAAGTTTACGAATCTAACAAATAAAATATACTTTTTAATTAAGCTTGTCGTTCATTATATTGAAACGAAAACAGTATAACAATATAAAGTAGTCTTATTTACATGAAATATATACAATAGGCTGTTAATCTTTAAGCGTTTGAATTATCTCCTATAAAAAAGTTAATGAACAAAGGTTTCATTATCTTTATTCACAAGAAAGTTATAGTTCTGTTTCTTAATTTATTTAAGAGTACAATGGACATTATAATCGGTAGATGCAAAATTGTTTTTTGAAGTTTCAGCCGTATGAACATCACTAGTGTAAACTTATGGATAGCTTAATTAGCTTAGGTTTCTTATACTCCGACGTTAATAAGAAACTTTTTCTTCTAGACATATTAAGACGCTTAAATGGTATATTCAAAACGCTTCATATTGATTTTATGAAATCTTCATATGAGTTTTTAGACGGATTTTCTCCGCGCCTAGTGATTTATATTACAGATACTGTTATAGTATATATATATAGTGTTAATTAATGTACATATTATATATTTTTGTATTGTAAAGGCGGCGATGTATTCATTCGATAGGCGCCATTTTTAAAAACAGCCTCTTATACAAAGTAAGACGCGGGGCGCGCGTATGTATGTATGTAATTGTATTATTTTAGAAGTGTACTGCGCTGATTCACAACAGTAACTGTTATTATATCGTAAAATTACAAACGCGTGCCTACAATTAATTACATTTTGTAGACGCTTTCTCAATAATAAAACAGCTCACGTTGTTGCACTGATTCGAAAACAGTTGTAAGAAAATAGAAATACTTTTAAATTTAATTTAACCTCTAGTATAAATAGTTACAATCATTAAATATTTTAGTCTAACATTAATCATTATGTTGAAAGTATTATATATTTGAACTTAAATTTGTACAATCATGGGGTGGATTTTCCTAGAGGCAGAGTAACCCTGGGTTTAGGGCGGCAAAGTTTAGGGGTGGCAAAAGTTTTTTGATGAGCTTTTTTTTAGTGGTTGCGCTCTCTGGAAATCCGCGGGCGTAAACAGTTATTACAAAAAAAAAGATTTATATAAAATTGTTTAATTTTATTAGAAAATCATGAAAATAAATTGCAACAAAATTAATCATACAAACAAAACAGGCTTTGAAGTAAAATGGCGACCCTTGTAACCGGAGCAAGGTCCAGTAGAAATGAGAGGAATATCGATCATTATAAATATCCAGCGCGCGCTAACGGCGCACGCGCACGCGACCTCTGTCATAGACTAAGAGAAACCTAAGATATGCAGTATACATACACACGTCTGTAAACCTATTACGTTTATTTGTTAATATAAAAAAGTATATGCAGTGATGGATTCCCTTTGATTCCATTCCAGACACGGGTATTCAATGGAGACTAGATAAATTAATGTATGCGGAAGTGTGGTGCACTCTCTATTCCCTCGCTCTTATAATCCGATGAGACAAGATATCCGACATAACTAGAGAGAGGCGCAAAACCAACGGCTTTACGTGCTTTTTGAAACACAGTAGTATCAAACCCAATAATTTTTTATCACCTGAACAGGGGTTTGTGTCCATCACTTCAGGATCTGTGGACTTTTATCAAATAGACCAACGAGGCAGTCAACACACATGCCACATGATAAACTGTTGCTGTCCATAGACATTCCATCTTTGTCTAAAAATTACATTAATACTTTATTTTACAAGTAATCTTTCACGGAATAGCAGATTTTACTTGTCATGTTTGTTTATTGTTGATTAGGTCATTGATATCAAAACCAATAACTATGATCTTATCAATTACTGTAAGTACTTTTAATAATTGTAATATACATAGATATAAATATGACAACTATAATTATTATAAATAGATGTGTTTCTTATCGCTACCAGGAGGGTAAGATGGTAAATTTGGACCAGCTCATGGCAAGTTATTAGCTAAGCTTATATACATTGGCCTTACACTGACAATAGTCTGCTGAACTTAATTATCTGATGCAAAATGATAAGAATGAACCATAAAAATCCCATACCCAATAAACGAGAATACGAAATTCAAAAATTGCTATGTAATGTAGAATAATGACGCGTGGTAGAATAGCAACGGACTGTACCAGTGGTGGTAGCTTTGTGCAGGCACTCACTTGTTATATAAAAATAGATGGATGGATAAATGGACCACCTAATGGTAAGTGGTCACCACCGCCCCTAGATAATGGATCTGTTAGAAATATTAGCCATTCCTTACATCGCCAATGCGCCACCTTCCTTGGGAACTAGGATGTTATATCCCTTGTGCCCGTAGTTATTAAGTATTACTGTGTGATGGCAGAAAATATTTTGAGCACAAAACCCTGAGCACCAAGTAAAAAAAATGATTCTACTATACGTCTGCATAATTTTCGTATCGTTCATTTGATTATATTTTTTTTATAAAGTAGGCGATGATTTTTTTTTACGTTTAAGTGGCAGTCCGAACAGTTTTAATGTGCCTCTGCTCACGAGATAGGCATCGATATTGAGCACAATAGATCGACCTACAATAATCAATACTTATGTTTATCACAAACAAAATTGAACCTTCACCTTATTAAATAAATAACTATACAAAACGCGAGAGAGGGAAACTACATACATTCAGGAAAATAAAACCATATTAAAAAAAAAACTCTTACAATATCTTCAACAAGTGCATATTCTTTGCCACAATTACACCTCGTAGATTGCTCCATGTTCTAAGATCTATAGATCACTGCGCTTGCTCTCGATACTTACTCACTACGGATAGAAATTAACAACACGAGAATCGAACTCATGAATTGCTTCTTTACTAGATTGCAACATGGTCGTGTTTTCAGTGCGAGTGAGAATGAAATCGCATTTTTAAAAGAAAATGCATCGGTCGTAGTTGATGTGTAATTGAACATACGTAAGTAATACTATTTGACGCTAAATATATTATATTAACAATTTAAAATTTTATTTTAATTATTTTAAAATCAATTTAAATTATTTTTGTATTATATATAATATTTATATTAAGAATTATATTTTAAATATAATATACATTGAGAACTTCAATGGGTATAAATCAAAATTACAAAACAGCTACTGTACCTACGAATCAGGACCACATGGAATAATGGATTGGTTAGAATGCTAGGAGCATTCCCCATTGGAACCGTTCATTCATTCTCTGTTTGAAAAATAAAGCGATTCCTCTATCACCAATGGAGACAATAAGACAGGGTGTTAAGGTAAGTTGTTACACAAAATACAAATACACACCATATCCGTGGCTGAAAAATATATAGTTATGACGGTACGTTTAAGCAATTAAGCCGATTAAATGAAAATGTAATGTAATTTACACGTAGACGTATACGAGGCTCTCTTCTCTTTTGTGCCTGAAATCGTTTTACTTCAATGGATTGCCTCGATAAATGACCTAATGACAATCCAATGTGGTGGATTGTCTCTATTTAGTTGTTGGCTTGGCTATTGGCCTCGTGTAACTGCACCATTACTTTTCAAGATTGTTTGATTTATAATAATTTAAATATAAGCCCTTCCACCTCGTTTTTAGATGTGAATTATATCATATCACGTATCAACAACAGTGTACGTAACACTTCAGTACAGTAAGCTATTAAAATAACAGTTACAAGCGACACCACAGTGTTCGAAGTATTCGTCGAAAGCTAAACTCACGAATGGTGAATCGTGATCCAAAGATCCACCAAGCATTTGCCGTATTTCAGTGGCGTCGTTGTATAAATTGCACGCGCTGATTAAACACTATCGCATCGGAAGTACATTCCGACAGCGATTTATTCATTCATTAGCTAAATAACCGCTTTATCCGCTAATTGGGGGATTGATAAAGATATTTTTAAGAATTAAAATGTTAGTCTCGATGCTCGGTCGGAGTTGCAACGTAACTCAGTGACCGGATCCCGAGTTTAATTAAGATTACAGAACCTCGTTTATATCTCGTAATGGACTTCTTTAAAGTTTTCTACTTCAAAGTTATCTTACACGAACTGACGGATGCAAACTTTTAATTTTTTTTAATTATAATAGGTAGGCGGACTGGCAAATGGGGCATGGTCCGATGGTCACCACCACTAATAGACATGGCAAGAAATAATAATCACCCTTTCAACATCAATGCGCTACCAACCTTGGGAACTACCGGCCTTACTGATTTCGCTCTTTCTCTCATTATTGATTTAACATTCGAAAGAAAAAGACACAGCTTTGTTTTACTAATCACCCGCTACACAATATTTATAAGCAAAGCCGTTTGACATCCCTTCTGCCTGTAGTTACACTGACTGACTCACCCGTCAAATCGAAACTCAACAGTACTAAGTATTAAATAAATATTCGAAACATATTAATAAAACCTTTTTGTAAATAAACATTTATTTTCCGGCCATTTTTTTAAAAAATAAGCACAATATTTATAAGCAAAGCCGTTTGACATCCCTTCTGCCTGTAGTTACACTGACTGACTCACCCGTCAAATCGAAACTCAACAGTACTAAGTATTAAATAAATATTCGAAACATATTAATAAAACCTTTTTGTAAATAAACATTTATTTTCTGGCCATTTTTTTAAAAAATACATACAATCTTAATAAATACTTAATTATTGTCAAAAGCATCAAGCGTGTAAATCAAAATTTCAACTCAACCGGGTGTTTAGGTACTTATTATACCAAAATTATTTGCAACATTTGTACCGTACATATTAACAAGTGAGTTTAAATAAAAGCTTGTAATAAAATAGCGGTTATTAAATTATTTTACGTAACATTAAAAAAAACGCAACATTAAAATTATTATAGTATATTACTTCACACAAGTAAAACACTTTTGTTCATACGAACTCAAGTTCCATAGCATAAATCCTATAATGCAATACATTTCATGTTTATTACGCATTATATTATATTATCAAAAAAAAAAATTACAAGTTAAATTCTGAATTAAGTTAAAAACAATTTTTTTTATTGTATTAGGAAGGCAGAATGGCAAGCGAGCAATCTGGTGATAAGTGTTCACCACTGCCCATAGACATTGGGATTATAAGAAATATTAACCTTTCCTTACATCGCCAATGGAACACCAATCTTGCAAAGATGTTATGTCCCTTGTGCCTGTAGTTATATTGGCTCACTCATCCTTCAAACCGGTACACAACAAAACTACGTATTGCTACTCGGCGGTAACAGCAGTAAGTATTAAAATTAAAAGTATTTCCATACAAGTAACTTTTACCGAATGAGTTGCGAAAAGAACAAATGAAAACGCAGAACACTTTCTCATTTATGTTTATTTAAATTAAAAAATTAAAACCAAAGTAAAAAGCGTATTTCTGATTGTTATATCGGAACAATGAAGGTTATTGCGAAGCAATCTACTTATTACGAGTAAGAAGATCTGATATAATTATAAAGAGCAACTAGCAGTTCATAAATCTCCGTTCTAATAGAAAACAGAGTTTCAACCGGAACGAATACAACGCCGACAGTCGCAACCTTTGCCGTGATGTTATCGCGTTTTACATGTAAATCGCTAAGATTTATAAATGTTATACTTATCTAAATATACGTTGTGCCTCACGGCTTTGTCTGATAATCCAGATAAGATACACTTATTTTAATAATTTGAGACATATAGTACAACTCTTATTATCGACGACTACATTAAAATCCATACAATCTGTTGTCTTATGTTATCATTTCTTAAACTTATATATCTTTCTTAACAAAGTGAGATAAAATGTAAAATGATAAATAAAAAATCTGTCTTAAATAACTACTGTTAGAATAAATGAATATATAAAATAAATTCATACTCTAAATAATGCCAATGTACAAACAATGTTACTATAACACGTACAGATTACCGAGACAAAAGGCACGCGTCGGGTGCGCGCGCGCAATTAGCGGTGATCACAATGAGTCTTAACTCCGGCAACAATAGCTAGATGGGAGATAGTGCTATCACAGAATCACGATGTTCCTGCACTTTGAATTAGTTTGCTTAACCTTTATCCGTATGAACCTCAGCGACAGATGCGATGTTTAAATATATACATACGAATTTTAATGCGAAAACACGTGATAGAAGTAAAACCTTTTTGGAACACAAACTTTTTCTCGAAAATATTGCATGCCAATACGACCTAGGAAATTTACATTGACTGCACTTAAAAAAATTGACTTTTTAAATTTTAAAATAAATATATACACAAAAAAATACAAACAAAAACACACATAAATTAAAGTGGAAATTGGCTTATAGTTTTTCTACTTACCTTTCATTTTGCTTTGACAGCGTAACTGATCGATGATGCTCGTCAATCGGTTCTCCCTGTGGGTGGCACTCTTGCTCTCATCCCCTTCCTCCTTTATCACTTCATCATCTTTAATCACGTCACCATCACTACACTTCCTCTCGACAATACCATTGTCCAACGACATTGCTGTTAGCTGTTCCGAACTCTTAATCACCGTTTCAGACATTTTTAATGCAATAATTCCTGAATAAATGATAAAATGATGTTTTACACCTGCAGAATATTTCATTATAAGGTATAACAATTTCAATATATTACATACGATAAATTCTAGTTAAATATAATAGATATCAAAATTCATGGTTACACAGAAATGTCAGAAAAATACTAGCAACAATTGAAAATCAATTCCAAATATCTTGAGAAAAAAGAAAAGTGTTCATGTCTGAGCACATGAATGCTAGTTACTATATTTGTAAAAAGACCGGTTGTTATTTATTTTAAAATAAACAAAAGGCAAGGTATGGCTTAAGTATTTTTTGAATGAATACAGCTCAAAAGTTTAAAAAAAAGTTCAACATCACTTTCAAACAATTCGGTAAACATACGTCAAAAGAATCGGATAATAAGATCATTAAAGGTACATTTGAAGAGTTACCTTTCACTTATTTTAAAACCAGCTACAACATAACTATTTAGTGTTGTTTCCGCTATGAAAAGCGAGTGTGCCAGTGTAATGGATGATACGCTTGGCAGCGCATTGGCAACGTAAAGAATAAACAGAAATTATACTTAATACTCTTCTAATACATATAGGCAGGTTTGGTCAATTACCATAATAATTCCATCTTATAGTTACAATTAATTTAAATTATTATTCAAAACATTTTTTCAACAATAAATCTCAAGAGAGATTACCCAACTGCGTCCAACATGTTATAGTACACAAGTGTGTGCCAAACACAGGTGCACTCTCTATTCCCTAACTCTTATAATCCAATGGGACGGCAAACCGACACGAGCGGAAAGAGTTCAGGCGCAGTACGGATTTACGTGCTTTTCGGGTAGATCCCGTGTGAGTGTACACAATTCCAACTTGCAGACTCCGGGCTTTATCAGAATATTCGACAAAAATCCTAATATTTTTTTATTGGCCTGATCTGAAATTTGAACCCATCCTGGGTCTGCGGCCTTATAGCTACCCACTAGACCAACGAGGCAGTCATTTACACGTAAGGATCCCTAAAAGTCGTTTACTTGATTGCTTGGTGTTTTATAGTAAAGTTATGTATCATTAAATAGAGAAAGTTGTGTGTATTTCGTTACGAACTACTGAAATAATTTTTCAAACATTAATAGCATAGAAATGAAATGTTATTTCTCATTCTCAATGTACACTATAAATTATAATGAAGACATGTTAAATTGGATATGAAGATTGATAATTATCAAGTAGGCGTATACATGTATACACACGTATCAGTTACAGTATGAGAGTAAGTTGGTGCAGTTAGAACAGTTAAATCTTAAACGAATATTGTAGATTCAAACACAACACGAACTACTAACTTTCATGTATAATTAATGTCGTATTCAACGGAAAAACATCATCAGGATGAAATTGTACCATATGTGTATCAACCGCATTGGAACAGCGCTGTGGAATAAGACACAAACATTCTTGTCAAGATGAAACTTGCCTTTTCCGAGCAATATGACATGTAAAGGCTATTAATTAATAATTAACTTACTAGAAATAGGTATTAATATTAGGTATTTCATATTAATTATATAGGGCTTTTAAAAATGCTAAAACAAATAACAATAAAATAATTACACAAAGAACAAATACGATGCTACAAAATTGACAATTAATATAAATATTAAGTTATTATAATTGATATATTGTAAATTAAAATAATATCTGATAATGACGCTAAAAAGGTTAAAAATTGAATTCGATCGAAGTGATTAGCAAGAATACTATCTGCATGATCAAAGTTCAAACGTACCAATTCGCGCGCAAACACAACAATTTTTTTTTTTTATTGAAACCTAAGAATTACTACGAAGACATTTTATATAAGACTAGCCAGTTCTAAAAAAAATCAAAAAACAAACGCACGTTACACATTTGTTTTTTTTTTTTTTCATTTTTATATTATTGAGTTAAGGCAATAAAGAAATCTTTTAAAATAATTTCAAACAAGCAAAGCGATATCTGTCTTTATTGGTTATCATATAAGTGTTTGAACGGAATAAGATTAGTCATAACACAATCAAAATGATAAATAGAGTATTTGTCCGTGACTATGACCTTTAAGTTGAAACATTTTATGTATTTTAATTGATAATAAGATGGCGAGTTAATTGGATACATTTGGGCAAGTTGACACGTCTGCCTATATCGACCTTCGAAAGATTAATTAAAAATTAAATAAAGATTTGTCAAGAAATCGGAAAAACCTTCTAGTAGGTATATGGAATATAATGAAATTGTTTCACCATTTTATACAAATATAAACGACTTATATAAAATAAGGTACGCAAAATATATTTTTTATATATGTATAACATAAAAATACACAAAACGCTTTGTGCGAGTGAAAAAAATTAATCACCAAATATCAAGACTATTTTTTTATTTTATTAAATACGGATTCAGTGAATTTTTGTATCGTTTGAATATACAATAATTTAGGATAGTCTGTATTTTTATTAGAAGTAATGAAGTCTTCAGAGCAATAGTAGCGATTGTATTCAATAGTATATAGCTATGAATCTCGGTACACGAGTGTTGCAATCAATCACCCGTGATAGCTACACAATAAACAAGAGTATGCTTTTAATGTAATGTATCATTCAAAATTGTAACCGATCACGCCTTCTATTGTCTACAAGAACCACCTGCTTTAAAAGGTCAATCATATTTCATTACACCCGAATACTATGAAACGTAACGGAAATATAAATAAATATATATAATATTATTCAAAAACAAATCCTGTCAAATATCATACCAAAATTAACTTGAACACTAGTATAATATTATTCTTAATTCCTCTAACACATCACTTTGGAACACAAATGTATTTTGAAATAAATTATTTCACTTTAAAAAAAAATTGTAAAGGTAAGTCAACAGGTATGGCGGTTCGGTTTATCGCGCGTTCAACTGATAACTGTGGTGTCAGGTCAAACGAGCAAATGGGGCATGCTACGTACACTGATAAGAGATGATAACGGGCTCTTAACCTTCCGATGCCACTTGCTTCGTATCCTGAAGAATTCAAGCGTAGCCCAGGAGGTTGGCATAATACTACAGTAGGTACGAGCCATTGAATGACACGCGTCAAGTTTTTTAATTTACTGTTTTAAAAATATTTTTTACTACTCATTTGTTGTTCATCATACAGAAATTATGAAAATTTTTAATCGAAATTTTAATATTCAATGAAAAATAGTTACACTTTTGACAAATAATATCAATTTAAATAATTAAAAGTAATTTGTTACTTGATTACGTAACAAAAAACAATAAACAAAACTGTTTAGGAAATAAAGAATAAAATTAAACCTTTAGTATAGAATTATCTGTAGATTGAGAATATATCTAAAAGATGTTATAAATTGTAACAGTGTTAGCAAGCTTGCTGGGCTGTACAATGAAAGGGCACAAGTACAGACATGCGACCGGTCATAGCGTCGTGACTGTTGATAAGCTGATAACACTGATAACAAATGAACCGCGGACAAAGCGAAACGTATCGTGTTCAAGGAAACCGCCGATAATGCATATTGCCTGCGGAATCCAAGACGCGACACAGAAATTCTATAAGAATAAATAAAAAAACTAATAAGTATAAGGTTACTCATGCAAAAATTGCCCGAATGCAATATGCAACTGCTTACCTAATACAAGAATTATCTACAACCTTACATTTACCCTCAGAGATAATATTTTATATATCAATATTGTGTTTTATTTTAAAAAGTTGGCTCAAATTTATTACAAACTAATCAAATATAAGAAATTTTACGCGTCACAGAAAAATGATTTTGAATTGTTATCGTCCTGCAACATATTCATATTATGTACCTTAAATAAATTAATAAAGAGAAACGTAACATATAGATATAAAAAAAAAACATTATTTTGGAAATAATAAAGTATTTTTGGATTTTTGTCAAAATATTTCTCATACAAAATTGGACCTAACTTAACACTAAAACTTAGTACTTACATAATATATTATTCAAATTGAAAAATCATGTTTACGTAAAATACCGAAGCAATCAAATTATGTTAGATTTGTTTTACTGTTTTGTTGAAATGAATACTAATGCGGCTTCGAATTGGTTTGAGAATAGAATATTGTTACAACCCCTGTCATGCTTATGCTGTACGTACTCCACAGAAACAGAGCTGGAGCACAAAATAATTTAAATTTTTAAATCAAAATTTTATCAAATAATTAACAAACATAAACAATTCTGACTAAAAATGAGAAAGCAAGCAAAAAGATTTTAAAAAGTTAAATGAATTGTAAACAAAATCAATAATTTTTCAATTTCTCTCTTAGACTCTTGAATGCACTAACAGATTAATATAGATTGGCGTTCATGTTAAGCAATTCAAGAAAATAAAGACTGCAAATGTTTTTGTTATATAAGTAGTTTGTATGTAGCTTGGTATTTACACAACTGATGTAACAACCCAATACAAGCGAGACTTTACACGTCTACAAATATTTGCTACTTGCAAAAAAGAGACATACGATAAAGTACTTTCTGCCTGTTCCTAGCTGAATAAATTATGTCTGGTGTGGATATTACAGTGTGAAATACTTTCAGCCACCAGGAAGAAGTGGAGAAAGCTCGTGAAGCGAACTTTATCTCACTCTAAAGACGGCAATTCAATATCATCATCGCTTTGCCAAGAGTGATACAAAAAAAGCGTCAAAAGAGCCATCGTTTTTTTTTTTTATATATTCGCCGGGAGGGCAAATGACTCTACTCCACCTGATGGTAAGTGGTAGTAGAGTCCAAACGCGACGACGGCCAGTACAGACGGAAAAAACGTTCTGCACTAGCCGCCTTCGCCTTGCCGGACCGCAAGATGCCTCTTCACGCCTCGTTTGAAGGAACCCGGGTTGTAAGAGGAGGGGAACACGTGAGCTGGTAAGGAATTCCATTTTTTGGAAGTGCAACAAAGAAAGGAGTTGCCAAATTTCTTTGTTCGCGATGGAATTGATGTCACAGTTAGGCGGTGACATCGAGAACCAGCTCGTGTGGACTTAAGAAGGAAGGGGGAAGCAGGAATTAGAGAGAATAATTCCTCAGAGCACTCGCCGTGATACAGTCGATAGAAAGCGCTCAGTGCTGCTATCTCACGACGCAATTGTAAAGGTTCAAGGGTGTTTGTGACCTTTACGTCGCCAATAATGCGTACGGCACGTCGCTGCAACCAGTAGGTACTTATTTATTAAAAGCTACCACATTATATTGTTATTACTCAAATTAGTGTCCTAGTAACTGGTAAAAATCTCGTACTGAGTCTTCCAAGTGTTCTTCTTAAGTCAAACTATATAAATTATTCAGGTAGGCTCTTTTGAATCTGTGAAATTATAACGTTAGTATAAAGATATATTTAAATGAAAAGCGCCTGATAAACATATTGATCTATTTATACGATACGATTATTGCATATTTAAAAATACGCATACAGTTGTATAATACAAATCGAACAATCTAATATCATATAGAAATATAGAAGTAAATTTCCTTTTGAATGAATACAATTTGTGATTTTTTTTATTAGTTATTAGTTAAATTAATTACTTAAAATACAATACAGTTACATATCAAAGAAAGTAAGTAGGTATTGCAAATGTATAAAACAGTTGTATACACAATATATTCTCAGATAGGTGCGGTCGGTATATAGCTGTTGGCAAGAAGACTATAGTCTTTAGTAACGTCACAAACGTCATAGGCTAAATTTGGCTGCGCGAGGTCATGACCTGACGCCCTACACACGTTCTTACTGATAATATTTATAATTATTGCAAATGTAACGTCATGGGTGTGCTGATAACGCCCCTCCATAAACTTATATCCTAATAATTTCTGTAACCGACTGGATTTGTACATATATACATTAGTTTATCAGTGAATATAACATCGCTAGCGTGTCACTAGCATTAACGACAGCTACATGACAACGAAAAACAATAAAATGTTCTGGAAAGTATTACTATGACTATTTTCTTACAATTTTATACCCATAATAGAGCACTGCCAAGGAGCTTCTCTCCGACGTGAGCAAAATAGTTAATATATTCCCAAAAAGGAAAATTCATTTTACATTCATTTCACAAATCCAACCACAGCCTTATATAGGCTAATTTTAATAAATCAATATAACGTGACATTCGGTAATCCATAAAAATATTTATCGAATACCGCATACTACAAACCACGTTATTGCTTGACTTAGGTTAAAAATGAAAATAAAAGTAATTAAGTAATACTTGCTTTTTTATTTAAACACTAATACAAAAATAATTTAAGTGTATAAAATTGTTTTCTATATTTTGCTTAATAATATTTTTTTCTTATATATAATATTTGTGTTAATATTTAAACTATAGATGAATAAATTTATCAAAAATTTTACGAAGCTAACTAAAAATGTGATATAATAAAAATAATCTTAGATCATTCGGAGATATTTTTGGGATTGTAATAAGTACCACCAGTTTGGATGGCGGTCGACAGCGTGCGTCTAATTCCGGCGCCGAGGTCGTGACCCGACGCCCTGCGTCGTATGTTTCAGACATTTGTATTACATACGTATAAAGTAGTCACTATGAGTTAGTCAAAATAGATACTATTTCAATATTACTGGTGGTAGAGCTTTGTGGAAGCTCGTCTGGGTAGGTACCACCCACTCATCAGATATTCTACCGCAAAACAACAGTACTTGTTACTGTTGTGTTCCGGTTTGAAGGGTGAGTGAGCCAGTGTAATTACAGGCACAAGGGACATAAAATCTTAGTTCCCAAGCTTGGTGGCGCATTGGCTATGTAAGCGATGGTTGACATTTCTTACAATGTCAATGTCTTAGGGCGTTTGGTGACCACTTACCATCAGGTGGCCCATATGCTCGTCCGCCTTCCTATTCTACAAAAAAAAAATATTCATAAGTTAATAAAAATATATATTTCTCTTTAAAGTTTTTTTTTTCTTGTTTTTCTTATGTAAAAATCACTGAAAAACGAACGAATGATTCACGAAATAATAATACTAAACATGAAACAGATATGTAGAGAGATTAACCAGACATACTTATAAAAAAATAATATATTAAAGATTTAAATGTATCATCGCTATAATGTTCATAATTGAATACTAAGTTAAACGTGCAAATTTAAAGATTTTCTATAAAACTATGTATAATAGGAGTATTCTAAATTTGGATCGATCTCATTCATCAACCGAATAATATTCAACCAACATACAAATATAAAAGACTCGTAGAAATCTCAGTCCATTGAACTATTTTATACGAATTTCTAAATAAAAATCTATGATTAGTTTTATAATAAAATACGACTGATATAGGTACGACTGTGACATATTTCAGAATATTTTTCTTCACGGGTGACCGATGTGAGGTATTTATTTGTAATGTGTTTGGGTGTTTGGCGAGGTTCCACGTCTAGATGTATTTCAGGAGGGGCCGAGGTCGTGACCCACCATCTGAGGGGTGCTTGTGTGCGATAGTAGCTGGGAATAGTTCAGAGCGAATTGGAAAACTTTAGATTTTCCAAATCGTTTTTAAGTATTACTCAGCAGATCTTTTTACGTTATCTGAGAGAACTAAAGTTAAGGCACATGAATATATTACTCTGTAACATACATATTTATACACTCAATACCGAATATCTATCGATATAAGATACGGCAGTCGTGTGTCTGTTCGACATAATGACATAACAATGGCACTCATATTATAATTTGTTTTTATTAATAAATAGTAATGCGGGAGGCATTGTATATTAATAATTAATAATAATAATTTATAGTAATAATTAATTTAGTTTAAAAGATTGCATTGTCAATATCATCCACATCTTTGCAAAATTACAACTCAATCGGATGGGTGGAATTAGTTTCGAATGATAGTTTCGAAATGAAATCTTAAAATTTATTTTTTTTACCAGAACATAATACAAATATTTTTTTTCGGGTGAACGGGAAAACTGCCACTTAATGGTAAGTGGTCACCGCCAGCCACATTTGCGCGTAAGAAATATTCACCCCTCCTTACATGGCCAATACGCCACCAACCTTGGGAACTAAGATGTTATGTCCTTTGTGACTGCACTTACACTGGTTCAGCATTAGTGTTTAGCGATAGAGTGTATGATGAGTGGGTGGTACCTACCCAGAATGGTTTGCACATAACCCTACCAAAAATTAAATAGATATGGTATTAAGGTAATTTGCAATAATTTTTATGTAACACGTTATTTTCAGAAAAGAAAAAAAATGTTTCAGTCGTAATGGAAAACAATGCAAGTCCAATCTGCAATTCGAAACAATTCCTCTTAAACACCTGCGTAATTACATGTAGAGCAGTTTTTTCGTTCGACAAATTCGTTACCAAATTTAAAATGAAAGGAAAATTGGTGAGTGAAAATATCTTTAATGTAAAAAAAAACTATTTAATTCTAATTTGAAATTCAAAAATATGTAGCCATTTATTTATTCATCAAAAATAATAATTGATTAAAAAAAATTAAACAGCATTATAAATAAATACATAACTTGAAATAATATTTTTTGTATGTATGTTCAGGTTCGTGGCATAAACATTTTATTCTGCCTTCTATTAAAAGAAACTGTGACACAATACAATAGTCCAGTCTTCAGTGAAATGCAACAATTCCTGTATAATCCGAACCCAAGCCTGCCAAATATATTTCAACAATACCCTAACCAAGAGTATGTTGACAATAAAAGGAATTTCAACTATGAAGAATATAATGATTACATGGAAGATAATACTTGCTCATGTGACGATTGTGATAATCTAAAACCATCTTGCCGAAATATGTGTCCTAATTGCGCTGTACCTTCATCCTTTCCGGTTCCTGGCTATGTATTTTTACCGTACCCTTATCCTTATCTTATGACGTCTAAACCTGCTAGTCGTTTTAAAAAATCAACGAAAACATCACATACAGTTACATCTACAATAAAAACTACATGTGAAGCGACAACCCAAAAAACGACTAAGGAAGTTGAACTTCAGAATGAAGATCGAACTAATATAGCTTTAATTGACAAATTAGATAATTCGAAAGTGCCTGATGTCATCTCTAAGCCACTCCAAGTAAAAGATAAAAGTCAATATATGATGACGGCATTAAGGCGAACTAAGCCTAATTGGGTACCCAAGTATGGAATACTGCCAATTTCTGATCAATTTGCGGAGAAATTGATGTTACAACTAAGAAGCATGAAGCTGCTGCATCCACGTAAAGATTATTTACGAGATGTTGATAATATCAAACTTGTTAATTATTAAAATGTAATTGTTATTTGTTTGGAGTAATTTGATATGATTATATCAGACATACTTTTAAAATATTTTTTTACGTTGCTTTAAAATTTCTCTTTTATATTTATAGATATTTCTATATAAAGTGATTTCAGTTTTTTACTTGCTAATAAAAATGTTTTATGTTTGTAATAAAATTATTTTCGTGAAACTCCATAGAATGTTGAGAAAAATAATAATTTAGTCTTTGAATAAATAATATAAACACAATAAATGAAGAAGGTAAATAAATTGATTTGGGCTTTAATATTAGTATTATGAATGTTGAATGAATAAAACATTTTCATAATAAAAAATCGATGCCGCTAGCAATTTTGTCACCGGTTTTCGTGGTTTGTACATTATTATTATTATTTAAATTGTGACCTATTAGTTTATAAAAACAATATATGACTTTATTTTTTACACAGTATTTTTTTTAGATAATCAACTTTGAAATTGTTATATTAATTCATAAATCATTATCTCAGTACGCACCTACTGTATATATTTAACACCCAGAACCGTATACACGGGCAGCTTATTTTGAACATTACGATGACCAGGAATATGTATGGCCAACAGAAAATAACAATTTAAAAACTCAATCTAACCATAGAAAAAGAAAGAAATACAGTTATTATTCTGGCAGTTCTGAGTTTGACTACGAAGCGAAGAGATTAAAATGCAAATGCTCTTGTAGAAAATGTGGTAAAAATAAGCATTCATATTATGAGCAACAAAAAGAGTGCTGTTTTTCTTTTTGCATTAAATGCTCTGATAAAAATAATGTATATGATTTTGATTATATGACTCATACTACGACTACTGAAACTAGTCCTGAATCATATGGTAATTTATGTCCATCATTACCTTGGTTTGAGTGTTATCAAGAAATAATGACTATCGATGAAGGCACAATTTTCGAAGGTTATACCATAAAATTTCACAAAAAGAAAGATAAAAAAAAGGATAAAAAAGATAAAGATAAAGATAAAGACAAAGACAAAGACAAAGACAAAGACAAAGACAAAGACAAAGACAAAGACAAAGACAAAGACAAAGACAAAGACAAAGACAAAGACAAAGACAAAGACAAAGACAAAGACAAAGACAAAGACAAAGACAAAGACAAAGACAAAGACAAAGACAAAGACAAAGACAAAGACAAAGACAAAGACAAAGACAAAGAAACAAACAAAGACAAAGACCAAGATAAAGACATAGATAAAGACATAGATAAAGATAAAGATAAAAACAAAGATAAAGACCAAGATACAGACATAGATAAAGATATTGATACAGACAAAGACAAAAATAAAGATAAAGACAAAGACAAAAACAAAGACAAAGATAAAGACATAGATAAAGATAAAAACAAAGATAAAGACCAAGATACAGACATAGATAAAGATATAGATACAGACAAAGAAAAAGACAAAAATAAAGATAAAGACAAAGACAAAAACAAAGATAAAGACATAGATAAAGACAAAGATAAAGATAACGGGAAAGACATAAATAATACAAAAACAACAGCAACTACTACTACTACTAATACAGCAACAACAGCAACAACCAAAACAACAAGTAGAGTATCAGAATCAACAGTTCCCTATCGAGGGAATGATGAAGGCAAATTGTTGCTTAATAGTTATTTTCCAAAAAAGAAGCAATGTCTTAGAAATAACTGCTTAAGAGATAATACAGGTCGTAAAATCGGGAGATATTTTTATAATGATTTGGTTATGCGACCTACAGTTGGTAGCACTTTCTACAATTTCGTCAACTATTAAATTAATCATAAGAGGTTCTAAACTTATTCGTCAACATTTACGTTTTTAGAAGATAACATAAATTTACCACCGCTGCAAGACATCTACTGCGTGACCTTTTTAATAAATAAGAAATCCGTTTAATTAGGGGCGTCAGCAAAACATTTATATTTAATTTTTTCCCATAATTATTATAAATCATTACTCGAAAGTATATCGCAAATCATTTTTTTATTCTTGAAATTATACTTTCTGTTATAATTCTATTTATTAGTAGAAATAAATAATATTTTCATCAATAATAAAATATAAATTAGATGAGAACGAATACATTAAAACATTATCAAAAGTATAATTTACAAAAGTTTACGATTCTTTTAATAATGCAATTAAGCATAAGAATATTTTGTGTATTTAATAAAATTAGAAAGCTGAATCTGAAATTTCAATCATATATAAGATTAATTATTAAAATGATTTTTATTACCAAATAATATGTATCTGAAAAAATGGACACCAGTCTTTTCACTTAAAACGATCTCTGACAGACTCTTAGAGAAAAATGTGGCATATACGAAAGGATGAGCGAACTGTAAATAATTGTAAAAATAGTAATATTTTACAAAAAATAATGTCTTATATAAAACCAATTTAAATTAGAATATAATAAATAGCAAACTACCTAATATATGGACATATATATCTGGAAATTCTTATAATAAATAATCAATAATACGAGTATAATATTGATTGTTTGGTATTTGATAATAAAGATGAACTAAAAGAGGTATACTAATATCTTTAGTTGTCCAAATAAAAAATACAACTAAAATGTAATAAGCATATTATTAAACTTCAAAAGTTAAAACTTAGCAATATTCACTCATAACCTAATAATTTTAAAACGAACCATTTCATGACCAAACATATTATGAATATAAAATACTTACTTATATAGTACATTATGTTTTAAACTGCCTTCATGTTTACAACTGATAATGAAAAACTGAAATTAAATGTATAGCTTCAGAAGATTATTTTACCGACAGATATAAACGAAACCTGTTGATAACAGGAATGATAACATTTATTCAAAATTAAACCAATGTTTGAAACAATAATTAAGGAAAAAAAATCACTTTTTTCACTTATTATAACACTTCACTTCGTTATTACATAAAGTCATGAAAAATGTTTACAATGTGACCGAATTATTCGTTTTAATATAAATTACCGATACAATGCCGACATGCAGCGTGGCCTGACCTTTCAGAAGTTAGCGCGACTGCGCGAGAGTCGCGCGGGGTCACAAACGAATTATTTTTAGAGTTGAAAGTTCGAAATACATCGTTTCAGGCGTCTTTCCATAGCTACATACGCTTCCGTTTATGTCTGGAGAAACTTAGATAAATATATTTTTTTAAATTGTTTGTTATGAAAGTTTTTTTTTTAAATAGTAATCAAGTAAAGGCTATATTCATTTCAGTAAAAATGTGTTTATGCTGTTACTATTATATTAATATTATTTATATTAATAAAAATAACTTTATAATAATTTACTATAGTAACAAGTAAATTATTAATCTGATAAATTAAAATATTAAGTTAAAAAAAAAAAACAGTTTTTTTATAAAACCTAATTATTAAATACACGTTTAAAAAAATGAAAATTAGGTACCTACATTATTATAAAACAAATCAAACGAATTCTCTCTCCTCGGTAATTTCAATATACATTGTGTGTTCAGGTGGTATCTATTATAGACTTGGCTCGTGCCTGCTCGACCCCTTGGTGTAAAGGTCAGATGTAATCGAACATTCTATCAACCACGGCTGCCATTAAATTGTTAAGCTTGACCTTTTAACAAACGCTACCTAACTTCGCAGATGAATTGAGCTGCTGCTAGATACTTTAATTGATAACATTTAATTAAATTCCTATAAAGTGAATAGTACGAGGAATCTGAATATACTGAGAATCTGAAAATTTTTATAAAGCGGCGTAGCGCACGCAAAACGAATGAACTTTGTTATTTACAAATATTTATGAATGAAACGTATATGAGTGAAATGAATATTTTGAACGTATAAATAAAAACAACTATAAAATAAACATTTTTTTATTGGAATATTACAATACAATAAACCGTACTTAATTATTGTAATTGAAAATATTTATTCGTCATATAGTTACGTTGTATAATTAAGATAAAAACATATGTTGCATTTTTAGTAAAAGGACATATGTCTAAATTGTGTCGTTACACAAAAAATTATAAAATTACCATTAATAGAGAGAGAAATAGGTATTTTAAACGCCGAAATCAATTGACTCGTTTAATTACAATAAGTGCTCTTTTTTGCGTATCGCCGTTGTTTCAGCTAACACTCGTGTATTAAAATAACTTAAGAGAAATTGTCGTAATTACAGTCTTATGTTTGGCTATAACGAGTGTGAGTTTTGTTTAATTAGGCGCGGGTTCTGCTACCTAAAATATACTGAACAAATCCGAATCAGCGGTAGTTTTATATTTAATTCACCTTGCAAGGATCTTTCTTACTTTGATTTTGATTTTGAAGACAACGCAAAGCAAGTTAGCGAAGTGTTAGCTTATTTTACATCTCTTTTTAATTATTCATTTGCTTTAATAAAAATCAGTAGATATGATTATATCAAATTATTTACCAGTAATAAATAATTTGAATACAAATCAATTACTAAATAAAATGTAACCCCTGAACAAGAAACTAAAGCAAATGGTCTAAATTAATAAATTGCTACGTATTTAGCATAATTTTAGTAGGTAACAAATTAAGCCTCGGCAACTTTAAGCTCTTAAAATATAGGGCGTGACTCTGAAATCATAAGCAAGGGCCTCACGTGTCCTATTTCAGAGAGATGAGGATAGCTTAGCACAGACGTACGTATAAGCGAGAAGTGCGGGGAGCAAGGCGCGAAAAAAATTACAACCTTGATTTCGGTTAAAGAGCGAATAACCGACCAAACCATGAGTCAACTTGTATCTGACTGTATGAACAGTAGTATCTAACAAATTAAATCGAGTATTTTTAAGTATTAATACTGCGCCTTTAAAAGGATGATGCTAATTTACATTTCGCTTGCATGCTATGCTGTATTATACGACGTCAAAGTAGACGATGAATGTTTTATTTTAATGTATAAAATATGACAAGTGAAAGTGCATTATTATTGCGTTTTATTATAATCTCTTTTACCTTTAAAAATCTACTCGTGCAATACAAATATCTCGATATTAATTCGAGAAATGTTCCCCTTCTGTGAAAATGATGTCGCAAAAGAGGCCGCGGAGCAGGAGCGGGAAGAGAACGCCGCTGCAGACCTGCTCCGCCGAAGAAGACCGGGGAGAAGAAAGAGGCGCTATGCGCACCTACTCCCTCCGCCGCAATAGGCGTCGCCGGGACTAGGGGGTTCTCAGTACCCTGGCAATCCCTCTAGAGAATGGAGGCCTGCAGAGGCAGGCCGTCCGTCAGAGCGTCGCGGTAGCTTGCGCAAGCGATCCCGTGGCGCTCCTCGTTAAGTCGAAAAGGGTACTGCTGGTTTTTTAGTGGGTATCCCGAAGTTAGGCGTGCACTCGGCGCCTCGGATATCGGCGAGCCCCACATACCCCACTACTGTTCCCTTGGGGAAAACGCGTAATGCGTTTTTAAGCGAAAGAAAAAAAAAGGTTAGTGGCGCATTGATGTAAGCTATGGGCGTTGATGACTACTTACCATCAGGTGGCCCAAATACTTATGTAATAAAAAAAAACATGAATTTTAATTTTTTTAGAAACGGTAATTTCAACGGTTAAGAAAAATTTATTGAACCTGGGAAACTTATAAAAGGAAAAACAAACACGCGTGAAATATATAACCAGCTTTTATTGAAGTCGGTTAAAATTAAACATTAAACTAAAAGGAAACATAAATCATACTCAAATACATAATACATTTAATAAAATAAACATAACATGTGTTTAAATTTCATAGATTTTTTCTTATATTAGGAAGTACACAGCCATTTTTGACATTACAAAAAGCTACATATATATCATTTATTGAGGTTATTGCCTCATCTAACCAATATTATATATATTAATTGAATTAACCTAATTTATTATAAATTTTAATACCGTTAAGTATCTATTAATTAAAAATTGTACTAACAATTAACTAGTCCACATACAAGTGTTTGTCGATAATTATTTACAAATACAATTATTACATATAAAAAAAATAAACTACAACGATGACAATTATTTCAAGCACCTCAAAAAGCAAGAGAACCAAGTCCTCAAAATACTAAAACTTGTACTCAAAGTACAGACAACAAAATAACGTTCTATTTGTAAATGCATTCAAATTGAGACTTAGTACATTAACTTAAGGTTCAATTTCACTATAAAAATACGGAAGACATTTTTATTAAAGTTAAAGTATTTTGTTTCTTATTTTAATAATCATATGATGGAGTTCTCTATGGTGGAGATGGTGTATATTTGTCAATCTTTTGTCCGGTCCGTCATTCAATAATGATCATTGTATCAGTGTGATAAAGTCGATTTTCTCTAAACATTAATTTGTTCTATGTATATGTCATTGTTCATTTAGTCTGGATAGCTAGATAAGAGATTAGTTCCTGGAAACTTGTAACATACCACGCAGCTCTCTTCTTAACTTCTTCTCTTACTACGTTACCACCAAAACCTTAAACAATAATTAATATTATATATAAGTGTTTGTTACATCGAAATTAATAGAAAAAAAAAATCAAATTTAAAGTAAAAAAATTGTATTATCGGTTATTATACACAAGAATTGTTTACGAAACGTGATTCCCAATAAAAAAATGCTTCGTATGTTTCCAAGTCGCAAGATGCTCGTTAGTCGTAACTCAAAACAGTTCGGTTACTACGTACTGATGTACAATAACGATTCTTTAAATATAGGACTCAGGCGTTAGTCAATATCATCATTTAAAACATATATATATACACGTTCGGAAATTATTTATAAAAAACGGAATGACGTTTATTAAATTTTAAACCCTCAACAATTATACAATAACAGCAATGCAAACTGTAAGATCATTATCAGTATTATTTGTTTCGCGTGTGTTAACTTAAACACTGATTTCTCTCTTTCTGTCATCATTGATATGACATTGGAAAGAAGAAGACACACCATTAGTATAGACTTACACACATTTACGTTTTAATAAGTTATAAAAAATTACCTATAAATGCGTCGGCGGGTGGACTTGCTTCAGCGTCAGTGGCACCGTCGCCGACCATGATCAGTCGCTGGTAGCCGTGCTGTTCCTTCAGCCGTCTGATCACCATACCCTTACCACCTGACCTTGATGTTGGTTCATTCTCATCGAAGCCAGCATATTCGCCTGCAGACAAAAATAGTTCGAATTTAGAATATATAACAATAATTTGAATCATAAATATAATTTTACTCTCATAAGATTTCAAGACGCACTTCGATGCTTTACAATAAATTGATACAAGAATTAACAATACATTCTACAAAGAGCACATACCGCTATCAATAAAATAAAATAGATAAAAATCAATATCTTATTCCTTATGATTTTTAAAACACATAAACAATTTTTCAATAAACAATTAATTATTCTATTTTTAAAATAATGCATGTCAAAACAAGACGCAATCTGTGGCCCACTTCCCATTTGCGTAAAGAACGTCTCAATGAGCACGCACTGATTGCGTGCGCGATAACGAAGTATTGTTTTTCTGTCAAACTGATTTATAAGCTTAATCATCAAACAAACGAAAATCAACTCTATTAATAAACGTATACGATTTATTTCTCTAAATATCTATTTAAATAAAACGTTACTGGAATTTACACCTTAGTACGTACAAATAAAGACAATTTTTAGTTGAACGTAGTTTCCAACTTATCTCTCTAGGTGACAGTAAACACGTCGTCGAGAAATGGTCTGAGTGTATTGCATTAGTCAGGTTAAATGTCAATCCAGTGGGGTCTGTTACGTATAAAATTATCAATTATTTTAATTATACATGTTATAAATAAAATGTTCACAAATACACCGAGGGAATCGAATATAAACAATATAAATGATTTATTATCTGTAATATTTGTATGCTAATTTTTTAAATATTTTTAACTTTAATACGCTATGAAAGAGTTTTATAAATATAAATAGTATTCATAGTAATACTTATTTTCTCAACATTCTAATCGTTTTATTAAACCTCAAATTAAACCCTCCCTAAGATACTAAATGCGAACGTTTTGTTTATTTGTTTACGCAAGTTTTTAATTAATTGCGATTTTTTTCTCTAATCATAATTCATCTAAATAGTTTAAATAAAATATACTTGTCATAAATTTAGCGCGAAAACGCCACAGATTATTAATAAGCAAATTGTTCATAGTTACACATGTATACTATGGACGGGTCAAATGCTAATATAACGTCGATTATATAAATGAATGATATCATTTGAACTATAAATGTCAGATTATACGGTAAAGTTAACTGTTGAATAAGGATCTATGTTTTTAGAACGTTTTAAGTGGGAAATATATGTATAATATATACAGCAGTATAATCTAGCCACGAGACAAATTAAAACATATTGTATTAAGTATATATTTTTAAGGATAATTTATATAGGAAATTTATTTTTCCGTTAGTAGGGAAAATTATATGTGAAATTGTCAGCTCGATGAGGTTTATTTTAATTAGGTATTCCTTTTATATAATAGAAGCGGTATGTGTATTCCATAGCAATTGAAATACGACGACCGGAGAAATATCAGGCGCTTAAGGGCTTAACACATTTACCAACTAAGAACTGCTACTGAAAAAAAATTGACAGAAAAACAATAACTTTTATCCCGAAAATAGGCAACAGAGTCTGCAGCCTTATACAGACGTAACTAATGAAGTTAAACAGTAACAATGGTCATTTGACAGTGTTGCCAACCTCTGAAAAGCATCCCTCCTAGCACCACCTCGAAATGACCGATGTTTCCTGGCCGATGAATTGAAATAAATATTAGGTAAAAAAAAAATGCAAAACAAGTACAGCAAGCAGCAGTAAACTTGAAATTAACCCGATTATTAATTGAACTGAAGAGTTAATCCCACGAAAGAATTCCTCTAAAATTTTATCTGACTTCACCCCAAAAAGGGGAAAGGCCCCGTAGTTGGAAACACTGCAATTTGATTTACTCAGTGATTCAATCGGAACATATATTGCTTGAAGGTCTCTAGATGATAAACAAGTTTCCATCAAGTAACTAATATCAATAACTTCTTAACATCCTACAAACACTTAAACCGTATGCACTTGTAAAGTCATTAAAGTTTATTCACCTTGCATTCGTTATCACCACATGTATTCCTTATCAGATAATTAGTGCATGTTATTTTCAAGATAATCAAAACTAAACTTAATTGATAAATTAACTAACAAAAAATGATAATACCGACCTAGATACTAGATAACTGAATGATAATTATAATCAAATTATATAAATGTATTTAAAATAAAAATTAAAAAGGAAAAACAACTTTAAAAAAAAAACACAATCTTAATCTGTATATCGTAAAATCGTTATCAAGAAATATATAAATAAGGATAAATAACATGTTTTGATACTTGAATGTTACAAAAACAAATTTTGCAAACAACTAAATTTAAGTAGTTTTAAAATATAATAGTTATGTGAACAAAACAAAAAGATTAGCATAAAATATGAACTTGAAAATTTATAAAGAAAAACATGTTATATATATTTATATGAATCCTATAACTCTCAAAGTCAATGAATAAATTGCTAGTAAATGTGGCACTGCGGTTTTGTCGATTGAAAATCTGCGATTCTCAATCGACGAATCCTTCATAATAATGATTTCCTTCGCTGAGCACGAGATGAATTATAAACACAAATAACACACTTGAAAATTCAGTGGTGCCCGGGTTTGAACTCGAAATCATTAAGTTAAGATGCTTTTCTTCTCCACTGGGTCATCACGTCATTTTTAGATATATTTATATCCTAATAGCTATTAGAATATGTATCTACTGATGTAAAGTCTAACGTAATTATAACTATTTGTATCAATTTCTTCAAAAACATTGTATTTGGGATATACCTCGAGACGAAATCCAAAATCTGACTTCTATAAAGTTGTTATACGCCGAAAATTTTAATGAATTTTGCGCCTTATTTATATATGATGTAAGGGTCAACGTATTGAAACACGCTCTAGCTCAATGCTACTTAGTACTTCACGTTACTTCAATGATAACACAACGACCTCATTCTCTGGAGGCGTGCCCCGCTGTTTATCAACATGGAAATTATGCTTTTGTTTATGATATCATATAAAACATTTATAAATAATCCATTGTTATTCGTTGCTAATATTTCATCATGGCTATATTTATCCGTATAACTACCACGGTACAAAAACTTCATCTAATTATTGGTACAACAATATATATACTAATTTAATAAGAAAAAAGATTAGATTTTTTTGTATGTTTGTTTGTGATGGACAAACTGGAAATTTATTAAATCGATTTAAAAAAATCTTTCACGTATAGAAAGCTACATTATCAGCGAGCAACATAGACTGTATTTTATTTTTAAAAAAAATTAGAGAAAAATTGGCGTAAAAAGATAACTGGTGAATTATGGGATAGCAACAAAAACACAAAGAAGACGTCTTGCCTGCTCCAATCGAAGAAGAAGTTAAGATAAACAAACCTTAGATTAATAGACTTGGATTTTTTATTCGATATAAGAGTTCTGCTATATTATGCACTAAACACATATC
Organism: Nymphalis io; assembly: GCF_905147045.1. Taxonomy (NCBI): domain Eukaryota; kingdom Metazoa; phylum Arthropoda; class Insecta; order Lepidoptera; family Nymphalidae; genus Nymphalis; species Nymphalis io. Next base: position 3,235,359 of record NC_065902.1, on the reverse strand, counting down.
ATGAGTAGTACAGTACAGTAACAGCCTGTGAATGTCCCACTGCTGGGTTAAGGCCTCCACTCCCTTTTTGAGAAGAAGGTATGGAGCTTATTCCACCACGCTGCTCCGATGCGAGTTGGTGGAATACACGTGGCAGAATTTCAGTTAAATTAGACACATGCAGGTTTCCTCACGATGTTTTCCTTCGCCGTATAGCACGAGATGAATTATAATTACAAATTAAGCACATGAAAATTCGGTGGTGCTTGCCCGGGTTTGAATCCACGATCATCGGTTAAGATTCACGAATTCTTACCACTGGGCCATCTCGGCTCACATCATGTGTAATATATATATATTTATAATATAATACTATTTCACATATATCCACTTTCATTTTACTTTCAAAGTTCCGATATCAACTTCGTCGACATACGAAACGTCATTTCTTACAATACCATAGATTATACAAGATATCAACCAATTATATCACGACAATTTAATGAACAAGTTGTTTTTTTGTCTTAACTGCTCCTGTTGTTGGAATAAGCTATATGAATATGAATCTACACTCTGAAGAAATTGAAGAAGATTATTTATAAGTTAATAATTATGAATCATAATGAATATTATATAAAAAATGTGTTTTAGCTATCATATTACAATAGCTGTTCAGTACTAAACGTTACTAGTCCGCCCACCTATATACCAGTTCGAAGTAATATAACCTTTCTTAATAAATGGGTTATCTAACGCAGAATAATTTATACAGATGCAAAATCCAGATTAGCGAGTTCAAACAAACCGAAATTTCCATAAATTATACCATTAATATGAATGATACATGAAAAATATAATATATATATATATATATAAAAATATAGGTAAAAAAATATATTGGTATCTCTTTCTTATGCGTTTAAAATAGCAATAATAACTTAATAGGACATATTGTCTGTCGTCTGTAGTCTGTAAAGTTCGTTTAGTTCATGGATCAATAAAATTATCACCATTATCTATGGAAATCCATAATTCTTCATGCATTTTATTATAACACCTATTCAAACTATATTCGTTTTTAGACGCTTAATATTTTTTTCCTTATATTTATAAATAATTTTATGTTAAAATAACCTCTTATTAAAATGATATCAAAGAATGTGTCTAGATATTATCTTAGTATCTCTTAAAAGATACGCTTAATGTTTGCAATTTATGTTATTCTAATCAACTTTAACTTACCATTAAAGAAGAATTTGAGTCTATTGGCGTAGACATTGGATATAGGGATGCCTAGTTTTACAGCCACGGGTTCTATTAAGCTCCTGAAACCCCCAGAGACCAGGTACACGTCAACTCCACGCTCGTGTAAGGTTTTCACTAATTCGCTGGAAATAATATAATGGTCATATTATAGATTAGCTTAATACATAATTCACCGCGAGAATTAATAAGTAATCAAAACGTATCATTTGACCAAACTTAAAAAATAAATAAAAAAGTTATAGGAATATCCATTATGTCATATGTGTCTTATCTTATACAATTATAAACAAATTACATTTTGACAAATCTTCCATACAAAATTTTGCAAAAGTTTAACTTTAGAGCTTAATCCACCACGCTTTTCCAATGCCGTTTGGAGAATGACCATGTGGCCAATGAACTTAACATACATGCATGTTTTCTAAGAGAAATTATCAACACACAAATTAAGCATATGAAAACTGTGTTGTTTTAAATCTGTAGTGTTCGGTTTAGATTCACGAGTCCTGGCTTTGCTATCTCGTCGCTTATTTTATTCTAATATTAATTTCAATTGTATAGCTCAGACTATTTGGGAGAAAATACATTTTTAAATGACAAACGATAACAGTGATTTTATGCGAGTTCTATTAATTTATAACGTTAGGTATAAAACAATCAAATTTAGTTATATATCTCTCATTAGGATTAATTTATTATTGTGCATATGTTTTAATTAGGTTTATTGCAAATATGACCTCCTTTTTCGAAACCTTCTTTTTATAAATTGATACACACACATTTATCAGGAATTTCTATCGCTCAATATTTACTCTTTGAATCGGTCGGGTCACCGAATGATAGCCAGCCAGCGAGGCGGAAATAACCAGTTAAATTGCATATTATTTACATGAGCGTGCTCAATATTTGGTAATTATGTATGTTGTTGACATATTGCGGTCGATCTTTGCGTAACTTTGATAATGTATTATTAGAAGACCTAAGAACACACACGGTATACAATTTGATAGAAATTTGTGAGATTAATTTCTTTTATTTAAGGAATACAAAAAAAAAGATAAAATTAAAACTTACGCGATACCAGGAGTCAGATGAATGGGAAATGTGTCTAAAAATTCTTTAATCTGGTTTACATTCGGTCTAATTATATCCAGCCTCTTTTTGAGTGCTTCCTGGAACGTCATATTACCACCCATAGCCTCGGCAGTTCTAAAATATAAAAAAATACAATAAAGGAAATCATCTATTATATACCTAAATATCAAGGTAAAGGTTAAAAGGAAACAACATGACCAAATTATTATTTGCTAGCTATCGAATCTAGTTGCCACAGATAAGCATCGTGAATATTTATGAACTATAAAACTTAAAAATAGTCTAATTCACCTGTTATCTGTGACTCATATCACGAAATTACAAATTCGATAAGAGTTATTTAACGTTGCTGCGGCGTGTCAATGTTTTGACGAAAAACTTTCCATGAACATATATTACGTATACCTACATAAGGATGCTTAAAAACGGGACCGGATTTCGAAGGAAATATCTATAATATCCTTACTACTTACTATAACAATAATAATTGGAATAAGTTTTAAAGCTCAAAAAACCCTTCTCTAAAACGGAGAGGAGGCCTTAGCTCAGCAGTGGGACGTTCACAGGCTGTTACTGTACCGTATATGTATAATTATTTAGTAAAATCACAATTTGAATATTTAGTCGAAATACGGATATCACCTAAAATAAACTTATAAAAGTAATATTCCAACTCGAACACCGGACACCAAAACTACAAATATATAAGAAAACTAAAATATTAAATTTTTTTTTTTTTATAGAATAGGAAGGTGGACGAGCATATGGGCCACCTGATGGTAAGTGGTCACCAAACGCCCTTAGACATTGGCATTGTAAGAAATGTCAACCATCGCTTATAGCCAATGCGCCACCAACCTCGGGAACTAAGATTTTATGTCCCTTGTGCCTATAATTACACTGGCTCACTCACCCTTCAAACCGGAACACAACAATATCACGTATTGCTGTTTTGCGGTAGAATATCTGATGAGTGGGTGGTACCTACCCAGACGAGCTTGCACAAAGCCCTACCACCAGTAATATTAAATATTACACAATAATACATATATATATAATGTTGATTAACATTAAATATTTTTGTGATATATCACACTTTAAATATTAAATATAAAGGAATAAAGAGATTGACCTTACTAAATCACAAACGAATTATGAAAAGAAAACTTTATTATTCAAAGGATAAATTACATTTATAACAATGAACAAATTAACTTCATTTCGATCTTACAAATTCGACCCTGCATAAAAATAATTTGACCAGCTCAAAACAACAACCTGTTCTTTATAACCGGTTCGAATCTAAAAAAACATCAAATTTGGTGGCAGCATTTTTTTTTATTTACGTTGCGGAAATACACTTTCAATGTTTGTTGTTAGTTTCATAACATAACATCTTTGTTAATATTATATATACGAATTCGTCTATTTGATTGACCTGCCGTCCTGGCAATTGGCATCGGAATTTTGCATAGATATAGCTTATGGACCGGGAAGTTATACGAGCTAGCTAGCTAATATTATAAATGCGAAAATTGTTTTATCTTACGCTTTTACGTCTTAACGACTCAACTATATCATTAAATTTTGCAAACACGTTGTCGGTACAGAAAAGGACATAACCGTAACCGTAACAGCCTGTGAATGTCCCACTGCTGGGCTAAAGGCCTCCTCTCCTCTTTTTGAGAAGGTTTGGAGCTTATTCCACCACGCTGCTCCAATGCGGGTGCATTGAAAAGGACATAATATTAACTATCTATATATGACAAGCGATTATCGATTACATTTATTATACAATATTAATAATCAAAAGATACGCTTAGATACTGTTGTTAAGCTATAAGAATTGTTTTAATTTAAGGTTGATTGCGTAATCTGTATTGTAGATATTCTTACACTGTTACTAGGTCACCTACATATATTAATATGCCTCTAGGCTTCATCTGTACTTGTAAATAAGTGGATGTTTTTTTGTAATTATTAACGGAAATAAAAAAATACTAAATCGATATACAGAAACTTATACTAGGAGGTGTAGCGCGTTTCGGAGAAGTTTCGGACGTTTTCGTATATTATATTATTATAAAAGTATCAGTGGTTCGCAGTTTCACCCGATTTATTTATTTATTTATTATTTAATAGGAAGGCGGACGAGCATATGGGCCACCTGATGGTAAGTAGTCACCAACGCCCATAGATATTGGCATTGTAAGAAATGTTAACCATCGCTTACATTACCAATGCGCCACCAACCTTGGGAACTAAGATGTTATGTCCCTTGTGCCTGTAATTATACTGGCACACTCACCCTTCAAACCGGAACACAACAAGTACTGTTGTTTTGCGGTAGAATATCTGATGAGTGGGTGGTACCTACCCAGACGAGCTTGCACGAAGCTCTACCACCAGTAAAAGTATCTGTGGTTCGCAGTTTCAACAGATTTATACACTCGACATAAGTTTTTTAATTATTAATAATATAGCCCTGCGTGTGTGTGTGTGTGTGTGTGTGGTGTGTGTGTGTGTGTGTGTGTGTGTGTGTGTGTGTGTGTGTGTGTGTGTGTGTGTTGTGTGTGTGTGTGTGTGTGTGTGTGTGTGTGTGTGTGTGTGTGTGTGTCACAATACAAGGTTATAAATGTCAAGGTCATGATAAACATGAATTAACCACACGAAAACTCAGTAGCGCATGCCTATACACGCGAACTTCATTTAAGATTCACGTATTCTATCCACTGAACTGTTATTTGTGCCAACTGGCAGATTGTTTTGCCAATCTTGTGAGTTAGATATGACAATACTAAACTTACAAGAGGATAGAATGGGTATTGCAAGCAATGTGACTACCATATACCGTCCACAGAAAATAAACAAACAATTACCAGATAATCTAAAAATTTACAAGAAAAACTATTTAGACCTGGTTACTGGAACAACATTAACAATATTCTGAAACCCTACACTATTTAATCTATATTCGATCAATAATATTTAATGATATAATAATTATTTATTTGATAACATTTAACATTTCCCTATAATAAATATTAATTAAAAAACGTACTTAATTTCGTAAAAACTACGTAATAAAAAAAGCTTATATAAACAATTAAATTAAAAAGTCAATAATGTTGAAGTGTTACCGATAAGTATTACGTTTCGAAGTCTCTAGAAACGGTAACAGCGAATTTAATAAGGAAAGTTGTACTCACAATCTCTTCACCTCCTCTCCCTTTCCACAGAACCTGGCGAGCTCGTCAATGCCTTCATCCTGGATGACAGTGGAGTCAACGTCGAAACAAATACAATCGGTTGTTCGGAACAACTCCTGGACACTCTGCTGTGGTGACATTACGCTTATGGAGACCAGCGAGAGAGTTTTCAACGTTGCCAAGTGGAGATTGCTTTTTAAACTGCAAATAAATATATAAATTTATATTTAGTATAACGCCTACTGTATTCGTATATAGTCAGTGAGTTTAAAAGATAATTTTAATATTTAAATTAAACACCTACTTCTTATGTTCTAAATTAAACGGTTCATGCAGCAAGCATTGTTACTTCTAATGATAATTGAGCTAAGTATTAACGTTATAGGCCCTATTTATATATTTCATTAAAACTGTATATTATTTTCCTTGTAAATTACAACTTATAATAACATGCATATTATTCACAATTAGTATTACCGAAGGTGTCGAACGTCATCAGCATTAACCATGAACTAAATAAACACCAATCACATGGAATAAGGAAAAAAAACATGTTACGGTTATCTACTTCACGTACAAATATAAACGAACAATAAAACGAACATTAATATACCATGCATAGCGTGCAGTAAATATATTCCTTTACTAAATAATAAAATTTAAACCTGTATAAAGCCATTTTCGTTGTCTTCTCAAAAATGAATATAGAACAAAACGATATAACTGTTTAACTGGTTCTAAGTGAATAAAATTATTTATCTTTCGAATAAGGTTAAGATACAATTAAATGAAACCCACTTAACCGGAAACTATCGCGAACACGCCTCCGTCGAGTTAGATATCATATAGTACAGTGTACTCGGACCATTTTTATCGCCTTATATCCACCAGCTTCCCTCAGATAAGACTATGATGCGAGCTACAACACTTCTATCTGAGAGCTACGTACTATGAATGACGTCACAACGTCATATTCGCTTAAAGACATGCGGCCAGACAAGAGAAATATTTAAAGTAAGGGCGTCGAAACGACAGCTATCTCGCTCACTCGCGATATAAGAGTATGGAATGTTTGTGGAAACACTTGTTTTGCGAATTGCGTCGAGCGCAAAACCACCTTATCAACCGTCAGCGACGTAAAGTGATATTGATAATATTCTTGTTTTTATTTAAAAGATGCAAAATACTAAAATGTTTCTAAGTAAACATTCGAAATCAAAACATAATATATGTATTTATATTACACTTGTACTAATGCTTTTATATTCTGTGTATTTATGGGATTGTATGATTTATTGTATGATTGATTGGATTACTTATTTTTCGTTTGGTTAGGTGCAATGTGTAAATGCATATGTAGAATGAACACACATGCAACAGTAGCAAAATACAACAATGAAACGTCATTAAGTAGGTACATAAATAATTATGTTATGAAACTTGTAGCACCAAGTCACCTACTCTGCTAAATCAATAAATCTTTACTAGGGCAAAATATTCGTTGCTATTATAAAATGCTGCAGATGTTTTCAATTTGACCATTATATTATATATTAAAATTTATTCAATTAAAAAACTATATTAAGAGAGATGCAAGAATATATATTTATAGTTGATAAAAAAACAGAGTTAGTGTTTTGTTGATTTTCATGCAGGATAATATAAACATAAATTTAATTGTAATTAAACAATATACCTATGCAATATAATTAATATAGAAAAATAAATACTAAGCTTCTTGCTAGTTTTTCTTAGTAGTCTACATTGCAAGCCAGTGGTTGCTTTACATTTAAAATTGTCAAATGCTCGTAAGAGTCTACTTGAACAAAGTATAATTTAATTAATTTATTTATAATCTATTTTGCTCTATAAGAGTTACATAGAACGAAAAATTGATAAATCAATATTATAAAAGTAATGAATTGTTTTTTTTGTTTTTATATTATAGCGGTTCACATCTGTCATAGGTGATTAAAAATATTTAAGATTTTCTATTATTATCATGAATCTATGCAATATAAAAGTTAATTACATCACAAGGTATTGTTTAATAATAACAACAAAACTCATATCAATGTAGATACTGCTACATTTTTTACTTTGTATTTTTTTATACCCAAATAAATTACAATTTTTTATTTCATATTTTGGATTATTTTAAAAACTTTTTAAATGAAAATATTAAATTGAATTCTACATAATAAAATATTTATAATTATTTTTTACAACAATAACAAAATATATCTTATTTTTTGTTATAATTTCACGTCATTTTATTAAAAAGATTATTAAAATCAGGTTATCAAATGGATATTGATTAACAGTTAGTCATTTTCAACATGCCATTGAGAACAGTTAATTCTTAATATTATCAGTACATATGTTGCAAGGTTATCATTTGTATTTGTCATGCAAACATTGCGTGTCCATAATTTATTCTTTAAGCATAATTTATTCTAAGCATAATTTATTATTCTTTCTTAAAATGTATTCTGGGCAATATTTGAAAATCATTATTTTTATGGGGTTTAATTATTTATTTTTTTAATTTACACCCCAATGGTAGACTAATATTGTTTTAAACCATAAAATGCAGAAATATGATTGTTGTTTTTAAATATATACTAAACCGTACAATCTAGACAATTTCAATTTGAAATATATAGTCTTTTAGGATTATTAGCTTTGTATTTTTTTTTTATTATCATACGATTAGAAAGTTTACAAAACTATAATAAATAGGAAATATATTGTATTTAATTTAATTCCATCTTGAAAAACTCTCACACTGGTTATTTGTAAAATTTTATTGTATTCTTTTATAATAGTTTTAGATAAACAAGAGAATTGCGACAGAAATGTCTCAGTTATATTTAACAAATAAATTGATATTCAATGACTTCGCTTAAAGTTATAATAACTTGTTTAAGCCAGATTTATTTGAATTATGATATTCATACATCTCTATTTACAGTGGAAACTAGTTCACAATAGATCTTTATGTTTATTAAAGCACACTTTTCCATACATTTTAGGACTTTCATTGATTATATAGTTTTATTTTAATTATGGTAAATATTTATAGATTCCGATAGAAAATATATTCTACTCTTTTATTTTGAATTTAATATATTAAAACATAATTTATTTATTATAATTGTAAGCTCTATAAATTACATGACAAAATAAATTATTTAACAAGCCAATACAAAACGGAAATTAGTAGTTTGAAGTATTTGTTACGCAATTTATTGTTTCATCAATTAGTTACAAATTACAAATAACGATGTAATAGTAAATAACATACTTACAGCCTTTCCCACAAGAAAGAATATTAAAATGTGTAATTGTGCTACTAAAAACTAATCGCTATTTTAGTATCAATATTGATCAACAATTAAAATCAACTTAAAGTTAAATTGTAGTGAAAATAAATAAATAATTTTAGTACAAAAAATCACAGCTACTTCTGTTCTTATTTACATTTTACAACCACATTGTCATTATGCAGGTTTTGACTTTTGGTTTTGACATTGAAACTTTTAAATTAAGAGAACTAGAGAAGACACAAACTCAGTTCGTTTTACACCTGTCAGTGCCACTACTTGGTCCTGATTCGTTTCTTAAATGTATGCTAAACTTACACATTGTGTAATGCAATCAGACATGAATCTATGTAGTAATTAGAGAATTGTATCTTTAAGTAAATTATTGCTTGGAATGGGGATTTATAATTTAATGGCGATAGTAAGCTTACATGATGTTGTTTACCGCTTATTTAAATCAATACATTTAGGGACACTTTCTGACACATTTTATTAAATTATATTTTTTATTTTATTTTATGATTCTCTGTTGAAAAAATTATTGAATTAGTCCTTGTAATTGTTGCCCTTAATGGAGTTGTATTAATTAAAAAAATAAAATGTTGGCGGGAACACGAAAAAAATTTTTAGTAGGTGAAAGTGCCTAATATTATACTAAATACTTCTTATTTTTATAATTTAACGTGCATACTAATTATTACATTTTTTAAAGATATCAAACGCATATATTACACTTAATACATATATTTATATAAAAGAAGAAATGAATGTTATTCAAAATAAAGTACTTTCATTCAAAGAAACAGCAAGATCTAAATCTAAAACTGAATTAGTTCGAAAAGATGCTGCGCGGGGTAAGTTGAGAGAAGATAACAAATGTGATCAAATTAAATTATACGATAAGGTTATCAGATATTATAATTATATAAAGGTAATGTAAATTATGACTATGATTTCTACTACTTTTTGGGGAATTCGTAGTTCGGAAAACTCACATAATTGTGTTATGAAGAACAGTGACATATCCATGCGTGAGGTCATGGTCACCTTCTGTTTAAGTCATTACTTTGATTACGCAATTTCTTAATCGTTCATCGGTTGCTACCAACAAATTTTCATTCGATAATATAAACGTAAAAAAAAACAAATTTTTTGTGCTAACGACAACATTGAACAAAATATTTAAAAAAAGTCTTCTACTCCACTTATTATGTTCTTTTAATCAGGGGGGATTTGATAACTTCGTTGCCCTAGGCCTATGGAAGATAGCCATTCTCCCTTAAACTTTATTTAACCGGAATCTCCTTATGGGTAATATTCTTTGACAAAGTGATGTAGACTCGTTTTAAGTTTTTAACTGTTAACCTGTGGGTACAAAATGGGCACAACTGCTAAAAATATATCAAGTTCTGCCGCCCCTGCCTCGGCCCCACTTCCAAAGAGAAATCCGCTGACGGTTTTAAATTAGATAGATAGATAGTCTACTTACGGTTTTTGGCAATACGGCCCGTGATTTACTCGAAGGCTGGTTCCTTATCTTAACTATAGGTACATCTCTGGTTTTAACCGATAAACATATTAATCTTAGGAGACTTGTATTTGTTGTTTTCTTTAACCTACATTAATAAACGTAAGGAGAACGAGGCCTTGCTATAAGAAAAGACTACCAAGCTGACCTTGTTCTCATATTTATTAAACAATAAATAGGTACAAAAAGGAAAAAGTTTTAAAAACTTTTTTTTTTGTTTTTAATGTAAAGTATATACCTATCGTTGAATAATCTTTGTTATTCTCATCGAAATTAATCATTCGAATTAAATTATTTTACTGAGAGCACGAAATTAATAACAGTTTAACTGGGTACACACAAGTACAAGAATATAATTATATAGTAAAAAGTAACAAACATATATGTATATCGTGGGTAGTGCAAAAACCAATTTAGAGACGCCAGGTGACAGACAACACTTGAATGAGTCTTAACTCGCGACATAGACGTATAGAGCGAAAATCATAACACATAGACACAGCGGTTAAATAAATAGTGCTAATAATATTTCAATTTGGGTTTATTTATTTTATATCTTAAGGTATACGCGGTTCAATATCACTATTTCCTCCGAAACCACAGAAAACTATGAGTACAATTCGAAAATTAGGCAAAACCTCAGCGCCCCGGTATCAATTCAATATGGAAAAGCTTACTTCATCTGTAAGGTCATCAATGGGGCCGCCTTCAGGACCACCGGCGAGTTTCAGAAGAAAGTAAGTGCTATCAAATATATCGGAAATTATAAAATTGGCTTTATGCAAGCCCATCTGGGTAGGTACCATGCACTCATCACTTATTCTACCGCAAAACAACAATGAGCATGGTTTAATGGGCCAGAGTAACAACAAGCACAAGGGACATTACATCTCAATTCCCAAGGTTGGTTGCGCATTAGCCAACTAAGGAATGGTTAATATTTCTTTCAGCGCCAATGTATACCGCCAAGCACGAAATGAATTATAATATTAGCACAAAAATATTAATGTATGCACGAATTAAGCTCATGAAAATTCAGCCCACTGTTCTCGTGTCCGTTAGGCCGTTTACATACATGCTAAGGTCAAAGCAAGAAATGAATATAATTATATTAAAATTTAAGAACATTACAGGATTGTATCGAACTCAAATTCGACTAAGCCTGAATCGTCTTCAAGTGGTCAGGTCCAAACTCGGATTTTAGCCAATGATTCGGCTGTTGTTGACACCTCAGATTTCTGTACACCGAAAAATCGGCCCTCAACGTTGAGATACATTAGCAGCAGTAGTAGAGGTAGCGTTTTGAGAAGTTGAATATTAATATATTGTATATTGTAAATAGATAGATATAATGTGGTATCTCCTCGACACAATTTGATTAATCAAGTCTTCCATTGGCATTCAATATATTATGTTAAGAAATTTAAAAAATGGAAGTATAATAATATTATTACATTACATAACCACACTAAACATTACTTCTAAGAATTTTATAAGCCTAGTTATCATTCATATCACTATCACTAGATATTATAACACAAAATCCCCCCCGCGTCTGTCTGTCTGTCAACGCGATAAACTTAAAAACTACCATACCATTTTCATACGGTTTTCACCAATTTATGGACTTATTTATGAAGAAGGTTTAAGTGTATAATTCATCAAGGTTTTGTGATGATGTTAAAAAAGTCATGCCGAATTGGAGCTTTACTGACGTGTGCCACGTTAACCATGAAACCATTATTTTGTATTCATATATTAAGATATAAACATTTTATCTTGACCCTTATTCTACCAATGCGAAACCCGGACGGATAGCTAGTAAGTTTATATAATCATATCATTAAAGTAATTATCACCCTAAGGTATCGGTAATAATAATTAATCACTGACTTTCCTTCCTTGTAATAATTTTCTGCATCGTTAACTTTAATCGTAATGTTATTATTAGCACATGTTCATTCCCGTTTCTACTGTGTGTCACGATTTTTAAGTAACGGGAAATCCCTTTTAAAATAATTATTTACGTTTTAATAATATTTGAAAACGCTACTTACATAATGATTTCGTTAAGCGACACCGTTTAAAGTAAATAATAAATTAATAATGATGTAAAGTATACTTTAAAATTATTAACCTGTAAATGTCCTTCTGTCATTTTAAGAGGCTACCGTATAAAACGACTGAACATGGCAACGTATAATGGACGCTCGATGAGGCTGGACCATCACCTCGCCGAATTAGAAGTAGAGTTAAGTCATATAAACTGGCATATACTGGGGTTATCTGAAGTCCGAAGACAGGGGGAGGACACGATAACTCTAGAATCCGGTAACTTACTCTACTTCCGCGAAGGTGATAACCTCTCCCAGGGTGGTGTCGGTTTTCTAGTCAAAAAGGATCTCATTAGCAGCATTGTGGAAATCAGTAGTGTGTCGAACGGGTAGCGTACCTTGTCCTAAAACTTTCCGACAGGTACTCCCTGAAGGTCGTACAGGTATATGCGCCAACTTCGACATACTCTGATGATGTGGTCGAAGCGATGTACGAGGACATCGCAAAGGCCCTCAACGACACCTCGAAGGCCCACTACAATGTTGTTATGGGAGACTTTAATGCTAAAGTGGGAGTACAAGATAGCGGTGAATCGAAAGTCGGACCTTACGGCTTGGGCTGCAGAAATCACAGGGGGCAAATGCTGGTAAACTTTCTCGAAGCGCAGGGGCTTTTTTTGATGAATTCTTTCTTTCAAAAGAAGCCTCAGAGGAGGTGGACCTGGCGAAGCCCCGATAACGTGACAAGGAACGAGATAGACTTTATCATTTCGAATATAAGGCACATATTTAGAGATGTTTCAGTGATCAACAGGTTTAATACCGGAAGTGATCACCGCTTGGTTCGAGGCACTCTAAATATCAACTTAAAAGCCGAAAGATCGAGAATGATGAGGTCTACTCTCCGACCTACCATGCTCCAAGCTGCTCAAGGCTCCAAAAGTTCCAAATGGAACTTCAAAATCAATTCACCGCGTTGGAAACCATAAGCAGCATTGATGAGAGAACCGACACGCTGGTCAAAATACTGCAAAACACATCCCGCAAGTGTTTTCCGCCACAGAGAAGAGACAACGCACCAAAACTCTCTGCTGAGACACTCGAGCTCATGAGAAAACGACGAGAACTACCATCGTTTTTGTCAGATAAGGCCTTAAACCGAACAATAAAAACGCTGACGCGACGCGATCTCCGACGCTCCAATACCCGTGCCATCAAGGCTGCGATTGAGCAAAATCGGGGATCGAAAGTGTTCGCTCGCAAGTTTGGGAGGCCGCGTCTGACAAAACTTAAAACTGAAAATGGTGGGGTCGTTACCTCTAGGCCTGAGATTGTCGGAGAAGTAGAGAGGTTTTATGGGCAGTTGTTCTCTTCATGATCGGATAAACCCGTGGGAATCAGTATTGATGACCAGCGCGCCCCTCTTATGCGCCATTACTCCGAGGAGCTCCCGGTCGTTGACCAAGGAGAGATTAGGGCGGCTCTAGAACAGCTTAAAAACAACAAAGCTCCGGGAGATGACGGAGTCACAACAGAGTTGCTTAAGGCAGGCGGGACTCCGGTCCTGAAAGAGCTAGCAAGCCTCTTTAATTCCGTCATCCAACATGGCAAGACCCCGGAAACGTGGAGCGGGAGTGAGGTGGTACTGTTTTTCAAGAAAGGTGATAAAACCCTCTTGAAAAACTACAGACCAATCTCCCTCCTGAGTCCCGTGTATAAGCTGTTCTCAAGAGTCGTCACGAACCGTCTCGCCAGACGACTTGACGAGTTCCAGCCCCCAGAGCAAGCCGGCTTTCGATCAGGCTACAGCACCGTGGACCACATCCATACTGTTCGGCAGATTGTGCAGAAGACCGAAGAGTACAATCAGCCGCTGTGTATGGCATTTGTGGACTACGAGAAAGCCTTCGACTCCATCGAAACCTGGGCAGTGCTCGACTCATTGCAGAGATGTCATATCGATTGGAGATATATCGAGGTACTGAGATGTCTGTACAACGCCGCTACAATGACTGTCCACATCCAGGACTGTAAGACGAAGGCGATCCAACTGCGCAGAGGGGTGAGACAGGGGGATGTAATATCCCCGAAACTGTTCACCAACGCGTTGGAAAACGTTTTCAAAACGCTGGATTGGACTAGGTATGGAGTCAATGTAAACGGCGAGTACATCTCACACCTTCGATTTGCCGACGATATCGTCATCATAGCAGAGTCGCTGGAACAACTCACCGAAATGCTGCGTAGCCTAGGCGAGTCTTCCCGGCGTGTCGGTCTCGGTATGAACTTGGACAAGACCAAGGTCATGTTCAATAGGCATGTCGTGCCGGGACCGATATACGTCGAGGGGAAACCTCTCGAAGTTGTTAGTGAATATACCTACCTAGGAAAGATAATACAAGTCGGTAGGAACAACTTTGAGAAGGAAGCCGATCGAAGAATTCGCTTGGGATGGGCAGCATTTGGCAACCTTCGTCAAGTCCTCAAGTCGTCTATACCGCAATGTTTGAAGACGAAAGTCTTCAACAAATGCGTCTTACCTGCCATGACATACGGTGCCGAAACGTGGACACTAACTGCGGGACTAGTCCACAAATTCAAAGTCGCTCAGCGTGCTATGGAGCGAGCTATGCTCGGAGTATCTTTGAAGGATAAGATCAGAAATGAGATTATCCGGAAAAGAACCGGAGTCACCGACATAGCTTGCAAAATTAGCAGGCTGAAGTGGCAGTGGGCTGGTCACGTATGTCGTAGGACCGATGGCCGTTGGAGCAGACGAGTCCTAGAGTGGAGACCGCGAATCGGCAAGCGCAGCGTAGGGCGCCCTCCAGCCAGGTGGACCGACGACCTTAAGAAGGTGGCGGGCACCAACTGGATGCGGAAGGCGGAGGACAGGGAGCTTTGGCGCACCTTGGGAGAGGCCTATGTTCAGCAGTGGACAACGATTGGCTGTTGATTGATGTAAAGTATACTTTAAAATTATTAACCTGTAAATGTCCTTCTGTCATTTTAAGAAGATTTAAGTCTCATTTATATGAATATTTACTATTTAAATATTCATTATATCAGAGGTATCCGGCATAGATCCTACATGTAGCCTTGTAGCGTAATGTCTGTAATCAAAGATATTAACATGAAACCATAGACAACTTAGTAGGTCATTTATATTTTTTATTTACATATTTCTAACAATTCCACCACGCTACTCCAGTGCAGGTTGATAAATGAATAAATGATGATAAATGAATGAAAAATGTAGCAGATATGTATAAGCAGTGCTATTCTGTAAGAACTCACTTCATTACTCACCCGCGAAATGTTGACAACACCCATATTATTTTGATATAATTATTATGGTCAATATCGCATATCACTTTCTGACACTTCACCAACGATTTCTGCGATGATTTTTGAGTTTATTCTTACAGAAATAGCCCTACTGACACATGAACGTGTACGTTTCTCACTAGGTTTTTCTTCACCGCCGAGCTCATGATATATCAAATTGGTTCAAATTCGTCTGTTATAATCACAGCCATATCGGGTCAAACAAATAATAAATTTATCCCAATTGATTTAAAATGTCGTAGGTGGTTACAGCGGCACTAGATCTGCAAGATCTACAAGCATGTCAGCTGTAGACCCTAGTGTTATTTTAGGTAAGATATATATATATATATATTGTCTTTTGTATTCATATTTCAACTCGCTTGTTAATACTTTTCTGCAGTACTTAAAACATTTTTTAAATAATAGATGAGATTTTTTTACAATAGAAAACTTAGCAAGAACGAATCATTACTTGTAGAGATAAAGTTAGTGCGATAAAGGTATACATATCCGAAACAGCCTGTGAATGTCCCACTGCTGTGCTAAAGGCCTCCTCTCCTCATTTTGAGGAGAAGGTTTGGAGCTTATTCCACCACGCTGCTCCAATGCGGTATACATATATGTAAGTATATTCAAACTGGACTTTATCTCAATAAATGTTATTTGTGGTGGTGAATTTCAGCGATATCTGAGGGACGTGGAATGGCTCGTGGAGAAATAGGTATAGCAGCCATAGATTTACGCCATCCTCATATGGTGCTATGTCAGTTTAGTGACACACTACTATACACGCATACACTAACGAAAATTAACTTTTTTAATCCTATTGAGGTAGATAAGAAACATGTTATTTAATTGGTATAACTTTATTTTCTAAATTTTTTTTTATTCATATAGCAGCACATTATTTTTTAAGGTAATAGTGCCCCATACTTTCTGCGAAGGTCCACAAGTGAATCAACTTTATAAATTGATAAAAGATCATTTCCCTCTATTAAATCTAACTGCTGTACAAAGGCGGCACTTTAACGACGCAGCCGGTCGTCAGAATATACAAACCCTTTGTGCTCCACAATATAGCGCCGTTTATCTACAAGTTTTGCATAAGTACGACGAAATTCTCTTGACTTGTTATCGTTAAAGAAATACGTATAAATATAGTGAGTCTATTTGTAGGTTTTACGCATTAACAGCTGCAGCTGCCGTTTTGAAGTACGTTGAATATATTCAATGCATAGTATTCGCTAGAGAATCATTGAAGATCGAGTATCACTCATCTGAAAATACTATGATTATTGGTAAATTATTTCGTAATCCAACAGATATAGTCTTTTAAAGTTCTGATTTTATTGGCTGGATTTTTCGTAGATGTTGGAACAGCAACGCAGCTAGAACTAGTTCAACCATTAGTGCCATCAGCTGGACCTACATGTTGCTTACTAGGTGTATTAGGGCCAACATATACCGTTGGAGGCATTCGAGCCCTAAGAGCGGCTATACTTCAGCCATCTTGTAAAAAAGAATTTATCGAAGCAAGATTAGATGCGGTGCAAGAATTAATAGAAAGTGAATCAGGTTTAATGATTGATTTACAGGTATGGAAAATTTACTATTCATGCGAATATAAAGAACTGAGTCGGATGTGCTTGAAAATATCTTTAGAAAAAAAAAATTTTTTTTTGTACATAAGTCCTATTTATTGTGTTATGTAGAGTTATCTTTTTCACCTTACATGTGAATCTTAAAATAACCGGCTTTACCAATAAATGTTTTTAGAGGTCATTTAGTTAAACAATGCAATTTTTCTTTCGAATGGCAAAACAATGATAACAGAATGAGAGAAATCAGGATTCTACTAAACTATAACGATTACGATACGTTCCCGATTCAATTCCGATTCAACTTTGACTATTCTATAGTTATTATAATTGGACCCAACCGAATCGATATGATGTTAACATTTACGGTTATTATAAAACCAAATATAATTGTCAAACCAAACCAAACCAAACCAAATATAAGTTTATGTCAATAGTCGATAATTAAATTAAAGAATAAGAAATCGGATATACAGCAACGATCACGCTTTGATTCGATTGCGATAATTTGAAAATTTATTAGTAGAATTTGCATTCAGTGTTTAACTAAACACCCGCTACGCAAATGTAAGGTCGTATTCATCTAAATCTAGGACGTAATAAAGAAATTGTCAGAAATAGACAAGATTTTATTATTATGCATCGAAACACCAAACCAGAACATGGACAAGTTTGGAGAAGCTCAATTAAACCAGACACTACTTTTGAAAACTACAATGGAAATAGTTCCGAAATTGCTGGAAGCTTTAAAAAATGTCGAAAGTGGAAGATTAAGAAAAATTAAAATGGTAAACAAACTGCATTAGAATGGATAATAGAATAGTCTTCTATTTCTTTCTTTAATTTTTTTCTTTATCTTTAGTGATCCGCCTAAAGTAAGAATTATATTTGTTGAAACTATGTACAGACATATTTATAAAATAAAAAGAAACAAAATACACATTACAAATTTAAAGCAGAAACACGCCGTCTAAAACATTGTCATATGGCATTGTACCCAAGACGCTACTATTGCCTGTCTGCACCAAATAATAAATAAGAATTGTCGAGGCTTTTTTCGAACTGTTAGCTATTGCACTTATACCATATATAAATTCAATATCCAACAACAGCTCTTCATTCTCCAGCTTCGACCACCGTAATTTGGTAACGATCGTCGAAAATTAATAAGTTCATAATACGAAAGAGTTTTATCATGAACACTTAATACTTATTTATTTTAGCAGTATAATATTTATTCTTTTATTTTTATTATCGTTAAAGGATTTCGAAAATCCACATTATGAAGAAATAGCAAATCGAATTCGCAATGTTATACAAGACGATGCACATTTAGAGAAAGGCGCTATGGGCAGTCTGCAACGATGCTTTGCAGTTAAACCAGAAATAAATGGTCTTCTAGATGTAGCGAGGAGAACCTATTCCGAGCTAATAGAAGATATTCAAAAAATTGTTGAACAATTAAGTGAAACGTTTGATCTGCCAATACGACTTAATCAAAATGTTATGAAAGGTTTCCATATCGTTCTTCCTATTGCCCCAAAGAATAGGAGACAGTTCAATGTGGAAGATCTACCTTCTATATTTATTCAGGTAGCTTTTTTTGGATAAAATTAGGCAGTAATTTTTTTACAATAATATAATATAAATATTGTAAGAAGATTTAAAAAGTAAGTGCTTACTATCCATGTTTGATTTCTTTAAAGAATTTTGCCTTTAGTAATTTAATTATTATGATAAACGATTTTCTTCAATTTTCTTCCGATAAATCGCCTCTGTTTTAAAACTTGCTTAAAATTAAATTTGTTTTCACGAATATAAATATTAACATATTGCAAAAGGTCACTCGAACACAACCAAAATTACAATATCCATTGTATTAATGCTTCAATTGATACGAATGCTTTATTAATCAAATGTAAATACATAGTAATCTATACAAATAAATAAATTTTAAGTGTCTGTCTGTGATTTTAAAATGGTAAACTTAATATGTATATTAACTATTATGGGTGTACTTGTGAATGAGACTGGTGGTAGAGCTTTGTGCAAGCTCGTCTGGGTAGGTACCACCCACTCATCAGATATTCTACCGCAAAACAGCAGTGCTTGGTATTGTTGTGTTCCGGTTTGAAGGGTGAGTAAGCCAGTGTCATTACAGGCACAAGGGACATAACATCTTAGTTCCCTAGGTTGGTGGCGCATTGGTGATGTAAGCGATGGTTAACATTCCTTACAATGCCAATGTTATGGGCGTTGGGGCCACTTACCATCAGGTGACCCATATGCTCGTCCGCTTTCCTATTCTATAAAAAAAGTTACCCAAACCACAACAACCGTTATTATTTTTGTTTGTCAGAAGGCAAACTTCCAGTCAGGTAACATTATAAATGTAAATAGGTAATTGTTTATTTAAGTAGTATTTATTTCGTCAAAATTTATTTATCACTATTTCAGGGACGTAATCACTTATTAAACCTTTTTTTAAATTCGCTCGAAATATGATAAGCGTTTTTTTGTTTAAAAGTAAAAGTAAAGTAACAGCCTGTTAATGTCCCACTGCTGGGCTAAGGCCTCCTCTCCCTTTTGAGGAGAAGGTTTGGAGCTTATTCCACCACGCTGCTCCAATGCGGGTTGGTGGAATACACAGGTGGCAGAACTTCAGTGAAATTAGGCACATGCAGGTTTCCTCACGATGTTTTCCTTCACCGTCAAGCACGAGATGAATTATAATCACAAATTAAGCACATGAAAATTCAGTGGTGCTTGCCCGGGTTTGAACCCACGATCATCGGTTAAGATGCACGCGTTCTTACCACTAGGCCATCTCGGCTTTTTTTTTTGTTTGCGGTAATATAATTATAATTTAGCATCATTTCTTATTCCATGTATAATATTTTAACACAGATATAACCTTAGAACAACTAGTTTTAAATAAAATATTCTGTTTATTTTAAATCAAGAAACCACAAATTGTAGTCAATTAATCCATAATAGCACGACGCGTCCCCAATATGCATTTGAACCTTTGAAATTAAATGATTATATTATAGTAAATTAATTATAGGTAATATTCAATGGAGCGAGTGCAACAATGACCACAGAGGAACTAGTTGTACTCGACCAACAATCTAAAGAATCGCTGAACGAAATACAGAAGATGAGCAATATGTGATTTTATTTTTATTATACTTAAAATGCCGTTAGCATTATTGCCACTATTTCGTGGTCGTGATTTCTACAGTAGTTATTTTTTATTGTTATATATTATTAAGAAAATATTTATATTATTTCAGTGTTATTTCTACACTGTTAAAGGAACTTCGTCCATTCATGTCCAGTCTTTACACGCTCTGCGAGGACGTTGCTGAATTAGATATTTTGCTTGCTTTAGCTCATGTAAAGACAACTTTAATTATTTTAATTGTTTATATATTTAACAAAAATAATAATTTTTTCCTATTGTTTTAAAGGCGAGCACAATTGGTTCTTACATTCGACCAGATTTTAATGATTATTTAGAAATACGCAACAGCGTACATCCGCTATTAGACTATAATAGTCAAGTTATGCCCATTCCGAACGATATCGTACGTATTCAATAAATATAACATTTTATCGTTCGAGTTAAAATATCATCAATCTATTTAACTTAAATTTCAGTTTGCAAGCCCAGAGAAAAATTTTACGATTATAACCGGGCCGAATATGGGAGGCAAAAGTATTTATATAAAACAAATTGCTATTATGCAAATTATGGCGCAAGTAAGTTAATGTTATTAAAAACATATTTCTGTCAGTATTAGTTTCCGACCGCGGCTTCTTGTGTTTGGGGGGAGTAACTTATATCCTTTTCTGCACTTTCTGACAATGTGTATGCAAAATTTCATGATTATCAGTTGAATGAACATGAAAGTTTCAAAATATTCAAAATTTATATATTATATATTAAGTTCGTTTAATATATATAATATATATAGTCTAACACACAATAATTAAAAAATAAAACTTACTCAGTATCAATTAACAAACACCTACAACAACAAAAGTCTGATGTACTATGAGCCGAATAAGAATAGTTACAGGAAGGATAGAATAATAACTAATTTTCATCATATTGTGTCATCATAGTTATACGTACAAACTGGTTAGGTATGGTCAGCATAACAAATGTTATTTACAATTTACAAAAAATACATTAACTGCTCATTTATGCATCATTCTCAGAAAAGTCATTACCATTATCATCGCATTTCTATCCCTATGTATGTTATATATATTTTACAAAGAAAATAAGAAAAAATTTGTTGAATTTTTTTAACACTAATTTAGACATCAAAATAATATTAATTTTAAATGTTACTACAGTAACCACAAGGGAACTATCATCTTAGTTTCCAAAGACCAACCTTAGAAACTACGATGCTAGTGGCGCATTGGCCATGTAAGGAGTGGTTAATACAGCGAACATATCATAGGCGGTGGTGACGACTTACCATCAGGCAGTCTTCTTGCCAACCTACCTAATATAATTTTAAAAAATGCAAAATTTAGTCAATTAATTACTTTTTTTTTAATATTTGCTTATATTGTCCATTACAATATCAAGGGCCGATTAAAATATAAAAATAAATTCATCATAATTAACTATTAAAGCAAATAAACAATGAATAAAACGCGTTATATATGATACAAATGTAAAATATACATTTAAACAATTTTGCAAACTGTACTTTTCAAGTGCCAGTTGACATATCGAGGTCATTGACGTTTCTATTCCCATTAGGAATTTGGATCGCATATTATTTACATGGCTACATAAACAGGTACTAACCTAATAAATATAATATCGCAGCGGATTGCTTTGTCCATATAACAATTATTTTACATAAAATAATAAGGTTTAAAGTTTATTTAAAATTTAGGCGTAAGCCAGTCACCTGCGGCCAAACCAGCACCACACGTATTGACTCGTCATTCCTGCGGATCCTGCTGGGGAGGAGGAGAGGGTGGCATGGGTACTGGGCAAGCCCGTGTTGCCATAAAGTCGCCTGGCCCAGGCGTAGCAGCATCCACGGAGAGGACACTTCGCTCACCTGTCTTGCAGGTGGAAAACAACACGGAGAGTGGCAGTCACCGGTTATAAGTCAGCACGAATAGGCGTAAGTGCGGACGCCAGGGGCCACTCTTGACAGTAGGAGGATCCATCGTAGATCCATTGATCAGTTACCGCCTGCTTTAAGTCGGGCAGCCCCCGATCAATAAGGTACTGATCCGCCTCAGCGTTAACTTGTTCCGCCTGGGTGAACGGAACACAAGCCTTACAGCTAGACGTTGACGCTGTGACATTAACCACCTGCTCAAAGAAACAAAAATCTCAAAACGCACACCAACGCTGCTTACATGTGCTTTGCGACATGGAATGTCCGAACGATGAGGACAGGCTTCCCGAACACCTACGGAAGCTCCGATTGCGCCCAAAAACTGCGCAAAACCTACAGTATCGACGTGGAGCTTAAAAGGCTCAATATCGATATTGTAGCCTTACAAGAGACCAGAACTGCAGACGAAGGGTCTTTGCGTGAAGCTAACTACACTTTTTACTGGAAGGGCAAGAGTTCCTTGGAAACACGAGAGCACGGTGTAGGTTTCGCGGTTCGAAACCATCTCATCAACGCCATAGAAACACCTGTAGGCGTTTCCGAGCGGATTATGGTCTTGCGTCTAAACACAAAAAGCGGCTTTGTCACGCTAATTTCCGCTTACGCACCGACGCTTAGTTCAAAACCTGAGACCAAGGATCAATTCTACGGCCAGCTCGATGAGACAGTGCGCAGGGTGAATCCAACTGACAGACTGCATATTTTGGGTGACTTTAATGCCCGCGTCGGTCAGGGCACATCAGCCTGGCCTGAATGCCTCGGTGCACACGGCATAGGCAAGCTTAACGACAACGGACAACGACTGTTGGAGTTTTGCTCAAGGCACCAGCTGTGTGTTACCAACACCTTTTTTAAAGGCAAAATGATGCGGAAAGTCTCGTGGATGCACCCTAGATCTAAACACTGGCACCAATTAGACCTTGCTCTTACAAGAAGGAGGGATCTACGGGAAACGCTCCACACGCGGGCGTTTCACAGTGCCGATTGTGACACCGATCACAGCCTCGTTGCTACTAAAGTCCGACTTGTCCCTAGAAGAGTCCATTCTTCCAAGCCACCCGGTCGAAAAAAGATAAATCTTTTCAAGACTCGTGACATGGAAGTAGTGGAGTCATTTGGGGAACTTTACTGGTGGTAGGGCTTTGTGCAAGCTCGTCTGGGTAGGTACCACCCACTCATCAGATATTCTACCGCAAAACAGCAATACTTGATATTGTTGTGTTCCGGTTTGAAGGGTGAGTGAGCCAGTGTAATTACAGGCACAAGGGACATAAAATCTTAGTTCCCAAGGTTGGTGGCGCATTGGATATGTAAGCGATGGTTGACATTTCTTACAATGCTAATGTCTAAGAGCGTTGGTGACCACTTACCATCAGGTGGCCCATATGCTCGTCCGCCTTCCTATTCTATAAAAAAAAAAAAAAAACTCGTCCGCGAAGAAGTTGCAACTTGGGATAGTACGGCATCAGCGCGAGTCGAATGGGAAAAAGTCAAGTCTCTTCTGACTGACACTGCAGGCAAGATTTTTGGCTATCAAAAGGCAAAATCTTACGACTGGTTTCAAGAAAACGAGGAGCACTTACTTCCCTTGATTGACTCGAAACGCCAAGCCGCTTTAAATTTTCGCCTTAACCCTTGCGATGCGACGCGTAAAGATCTCATAAAGGCAAAAGCCTCACTCCAGCGTAGCACGCGCTTCTTTGTAAATGCGTATTGGACAGAGCTTTGCCAAAGCATCCAAGCGTGCGCAAACGCGGGGGATATTGGCGGGGTGTACGCGGGCATCAAAAGAGCTCTTGGACCTACTCCAAAAAAGACGGCACCTCTCAAGGAAAACGACGGTTCTGTTATAACAGACAGCACCCGTCAGATGGCAAGATGGGTAGAATACTACAAGGGGCTCTACTCGTGCCCAGTGGATATTCAGCCAGAAGCAATGGAGCTTGTCCCGAATCTGGCAACTTGGCACGAGCTAGACGTTGCACCCACAGTAGAGGAACTTTACCTGGCCGTCAAGAAGCTCAAATGCGGAAAGAGCCCCGGAAAAGACGATGTTGTCACCGAAGTCGTCAAGCTTGAGTGCCTCTTGCCCATCCTTCATAACCACCTGGCTAAGTGCTGGGAAGAAAACTACGTCCCTCAGGATATGCGAGATGCTAACATCGTCACTCTTTATAAAGGCAAAGGCGATCGTGGCGACTGCAACTGTTACCGCGGAATATCTCTTCTTAGCATCGTCGGTAAAGCCTTTGCCAGGGCCATTTTAGGCAAACTACAAAGGCTCGCCGACCGCGTATACCCTGAGGCACAATGTGGTTTTAGGTCCCAACGGTCAACTGTCGACATGATATTTTCACTCAGACAGCTACAAGAAAAGTGTAGGGAGCAACATACCCCCCCAGTCATTGCATTTGTAGACCTAAATAAGGCTTTTGACTCCGTGAGCAGAGAGGGGTTGTACTCGGTTCTTGTCAGAATTGGATGCCCCCCAAAACTCCTAAGGATAGTGCAATCGTTCCACGAAGGTATGAAAGTCACCGTCCTGCACAATGGCAACGCATCCACGCCATTCGACGTACGCCGTGGTGTTCGTCAAGGTTGTGCACTGGCCCCCACCTTGTTCGGAATATTCTTCTCAGTGCTTCTGAAGGTTGCTTTTGGAGATGAACAGCAAGGCGTCCACTTACACACGCGAACCGATGGGAGGCTGTACAACATCTCAATGCTCAAGTCCAAACGCTACAGGGAGGACCTATTTGTAGATAGTCTCCTCTTCGCTGACGACGCTGCCTTCGTTGCTCATGACCAAGCTCAACTCCAGAGTCTAATGGACAAATTTGCCAGAGCGTGCGACCTCTTTTCAATGTCCATAAACTGCAAGAAGACCGTTATTTTAGCGCAAGGATGTTTAGAGCAACCAGTCATCTTGCTTAACGGCGCACCTTTACAGGTGGTTAACAAATTTTGCTACCTTGGGTCGCATTTGTCGAGCAATCTCTCGCTTGATGCAGAGATCGACTTCCGCATCGGCAAAGCAGCCTCTACGTTCGGGAGGCTCTGTTCAAGGGCTTGGGATAACAGACACCTTACGGTAAAAACGAAAATGCTTGTTTACCAATCATGTATCCTAAGCACACTCTTGTATGGAGCAGAAACGTGGACAACGTACGCAAAACAAGAACGCCGACTAAACACATTTCACTTGCGCTGTCTTCGGAACATTCTGGGCATCACATGGCAGGATCGCGTGACAAACGAGTCTGTTCTAGGCGAGGCACAGCTGCCTAGCATCATGGCCATTCTCAAAAAAAAACGGTTACGGTGGCTGGGACACGTGCACCGAATGGAGCAGACCCGTCTTCCAAGGCAAATACTACTGGGAGAGGTTGTGGATGCAAAGAGGTCTGTTGGGCGGCCTATGCTCCGTTACAAAGATTGCGCTAAGCGTGATATGGTTGCGTTTAACATCCCTAGCAATCGATGGGAGGAACTGGCAGAGGACCGTGCCAAGTGGCGACGCCTTATTCACGAAGGTCAATCAAAGCATGACAATGACTGGTTTAAACTACTAAAAGAAAAACGCACTAGGCGTTATGAGCGGGCTTCAAACCCCCGCCCATCTGGGGGCGCATACACTTGTCGGAAGTGCGGCCGGAGGATCCTCTCTCGCATTGGTCTTTTCAGTCATGAACGCAAGTGCCTTCGCGATGCCGCTTAAATCATCTGTCAAAGATGCAGAGGCCTATATATAAAGTTAATTTAGACGCGTAATTTAAAACAAAATAGCATTTGTTTTTTTTTATATATTACTGTTTGGTCAAATTTATTTATATGTGAAGTACTTTAACTAACGGACTTCTAAATGGATGAAGAACAAATCCTGCAGGTAAATTTATAAGTCGCGAAAATGATTACCTACCTTCTCGCAAAAACGTCTCTATAGACAGGCAAACACATCCTTCCAGAATAAAGTTTCACACGAAATTTCACAAAAGTAAAATTCAATTGTTTAAACGTTGAATATAAAAACAAAAGGTTTTCGAGTTTGCAGATTTAACTGTGAACAGTAGTTACTTAGTATGGCCAGTTGTCCCCGAGGGTCAAAAATATCGGTATTATTTTCAGTTGGGTTGTTTCTTGCCGGCGACGAACGCTGTCCTCAGGTTGTGTGATCGAATATTTTCCAGGATTGGTTTCAATGACAGCGTCGAATTTAATGCTTCGTCTTACGTGATTGAGGTAACAATAGAATCATATAGGTACAAAATATATATAGAATATTTGTGTAAAATCAAGTAAAAGATAAAATAAAGTCGTGTACTTCTCGGTATTCAATTATTAATTAGTTAGATGATCCGCATAAGAAGTGCGGATTGCTGAATTCCCATTTCCTGCCACAGAATACAGATATAATTACATCCTAGTATCCTATATATACTATCAGGGTGTAAAACTAAAGGATTCGTAACTTGTTTGCATAAACGATACTATTTCTTTTGATTGTGCGTTTTGATATACTTTTATGATAAAAAAAAGCCGAGATGGCCTAGTGGTAAGAACGCGTGAATCTTAACCGATGATCGTGGGTTCAAACCCGGGCAAGCACCACTGAATTTTCATGTGCTTAATTTGTGTTTATAATTCATCTCGTGCTTAACGGTGAAGGAAAACATCGTGAGGAAACCTGCATGTGTCTAATTTCATTGAAATTCTGCCACATGTGTATTCTACCAACCCGCATTGGAGCAGCGTGGTGGAATAAGCTCCAAACCTTCTCCTCAAAAGGGAGAGGAGGCCTTAGCCCAGCAGTGGGACATTAACAGGCTGTTACTGTTACTGATATACTTTCCCAATACTTAAAGTACAATAAGATTATAGAAATTTTATAGTTATGGACAAGGTTTGTAGTTTAGTTTTTGCACCACCTCTGTTTGAGTTACTGTTAAAAATTTGACTTCATAAAATTCATCATATTTATACAACATTTTATTTAGATGAAGGAGACTCAGCATATTTTAAAGGGTCTAACTTCGACAAGCTTAGTTATTATAGACGAACTGTGCAGGTGAGTCAAATAATTAAAAATGCGAGTATATTGGTATCATTTTATATTTTAATAGAGCAACTTCTAATTCTGTTTTTTTTTAATATTTTTAGAGGGACAAACATTGAAGAAGGAACTAGCATAGCATGGGCTATTTGCGAAGAACTTCTTATGAGTGAAGCATTTACTTTCTTCACGACACACTTTATCTATCTCACGAGACTACAAGACTTATATTATAACGTTATTAAGTAAAGTGACATTAAACTAATTCTAGATCTTTTTTTACTATATTTTCAATTCAAAATTTTAGTTTTAATTTTATTTTTTACCAATGCTTAATCAAATCCAGTAATATAATTAAAAATGTTTATTCTCTCTGCCAGCGTTGAAGGACAAATTTATAAGAAAAAAATGCAATTGTTTTTTTTTTAATAGGAGGGGAGATTGCGCAACACTAAAAAGTTTACTAGTTGTTTGTTTTTATCAGATAACATTTTCAGTTGTCACACACTCGTGAAAGAAGAGGTGACAAATACTGATCCTTTCGAAAGGAAATTAGTGTATCAACATAAGATTGAAAGTGGCATCACAAAAATTGAGCATTATGGTTTAGCTTTAGCAGCTAGAACAAATTTACCAATTGAAACTGTTAATTTGGCCAAAGAACTAGCCGAACTCATCAGTAGAAATAATAAGGTATCACTTAAATACACTTTAAACTTTAAAATTGAAGATTGGTTATTCAGCGGCGAAATGCTGTTAGAATCTAGGTACTATCTTTCCACGCGGTCATGATGTTTTGTACAGTAATCAGGTATGTTAAATTAAAAAAGTATGTCATTTTTTTTAGCCACAGGTATACACGTCACATTGTAAAACTGATGATGAATTAATATACGATTTAAATGCTAAAATTCGATATGAGTCTCGTAAAACTTACAAACCTGATGAATTAATAAAAACCATGATACGTCAGTTTAAAATTGAAAATCCTCAAATAATGGCTAAAATATCTGCAGAAAGAAGAACACAAAGTAATAAAACATCAGACTCTAGATCTGTTGTTGAAAATACAAATAAATTAATTACATCTAATGATTTGAGCAATAATCAAAGTACGATACGAAGATCACATGATTTGCCAAATTTTAATTTATACTCGGATAAACCATTAACTTCCAATGATTCGAATGAAAATCACTTTGAGAGTAATAATAAAAATATATGCACTTCTGTTAAATCGTCCAATGAATTACTTAATGCATTTATCGATAATACCATTCAGAAATCTAATGATAATGTCACTAATAAAATAGAAACAGTTATTGAAGTAAATGATAGCGTGAACACTGTAAGTAAACACAGTAACGCAGACTCCAATACGAACGTACCTAATCCTTATTGTGATTATAATGTAACGAATGAAGTTGAAAAGTGTACAAATGATGATAACGATTTATCAGTTGGGAGTGAGTCAGATCTAGCAAGTGCAATTACTCAAATCATTGAAGAAAATACAGAAGAAAGTATAAATTCTGATCATGACAGCGATATGTCAGTCGATGAAGAGTTAATGAGGGAAACCCTCGACGAAATAAACGAAGATCTTAATAAAATTACTTGTGACCTAATACTGGATACAATTGTTCTTACTCCGCCACCAGAATTCCGAGATTCTAACTAAAAAAAATCGTTTAAATGTTATTGTAAATTACCTAATGTCGTCTCTTGTTAAGAAGTTAAAACTATTTTAGAGCTAATACATCAAGTTTTAAAACAACAAAATAAATAATACTTTGTATCAACAAAAATGTATTTATTTTTTCTCGTGGCCTGTATTTTTGCTCTTATTACCACATTTTAATAAAGGTGGATATAAAATATGATAGTAGCAACACTAACACCATACTTTTATTTAAATTTTTATATTTTGCTAAATCGTAACATTTATTGATTTTCCAAAATAAAAGAGCTTAGATTTTACGAAAACTCGTTATATTCCATTACTAGTTTTACATAATTAAATAGAATGCTATTACTCTAAATCTAAAGTATTAGGTAACTCGAAAGCAAAGAATAATAAGATGCCGCAAAAGGCAGAACAGGTAAATATATAAGAATAAATTGATAGACATTAAGCTTAATGTTAATATACATAGAAATAAAATGGTAATTATTCAAATATTAATTTATTTAATAAGTCATTATCAAAATCAGAATCTAAGAATTCAATTTTTGTGAGACATACTCATCCTAATATATATGTATGCACGTCACTTTTTATCGTTTTATTTATTTTTAATGATCAATCAGAACCACATCAAAACCGTTAACATTTTATGCCGGGTACAAAAAGTGAAATTAATAGAATGTTGCCATCGATAAAAGCTTAGGCTCAACTTTCGTGAGGCAGACTCTAATTGGTCTAGCTGCTGCCTTGTATGATATTAATTAGGTACTTCTATACATAATCATATAATTTACCTGCTGTTTTGTTTTTGATATTATAATAAATCTAAACATCAGTCCAAGAGGAAAGTGTGTTTTATTAGGTTAACATAAATAATGAATGTATTATTATTATATTCAATAAATATTGAAAACCACCAGTGTTGTTGAAATTTATAGCAGACTGTTTCAAAAACTTATATTTAGCCTTTTCTATCTATGGTACGAATATCAATCCATACTTCATCGTAGTCCATTCAAGTACAGAAAAATTAATGTAGTTGGCAACATTGAAGTGTATTAGAAAAGTTTTTATACTCTTTAGCGTATTCGAAAGCAAATGGCCGCCGGCTGAAAAATTTGCTTTCTTAATAATTGCGTTATATGTTTGTTAATTTTAATCAATGTTTTTTTGTGACTTAGATAGATAAATTAAACATTTCGATAGGAAGTTAAAAGTGAGTAGTCATTGATAAATTTATTATTACTAGTGGTTACCGGTAAATATTGTTTATAGTTGTGTTAAGTTCGTGAATTTATATAGCGTCCACGTGTATTTTTTTAGAAAAAAGGCGCAGCGATGTCGCTGCCGCCCTATCTTTTGGGGCCCAACCCCTGGGCCACCATGATGGCCCAGCAGCAGTTAGCGGCGGCGCAGCAAGCAGCATTGCAGGCTCACGCCGCCGCTGCTGCAGCTGCGCCACCGGTGCCTCCAGCGCAACCTCCTAAACCGCATCACATTCCGGAGGAAAAGATCAAAGAAAAAGGTAAAGTTAATAAATACTGTGCAAAATAACTTTTATCATTTATAACCGTTATAGCAATAGCTAATTACATATACCTATATAAAACAACTTTGTATGTGTATACAATGGGAAAACAATAATTCAATGCTTAAAACATTTTTAGGATTACTAACTCATATAATTTTAGAAGAATTGAGTCTTGAGGTTTATCAGATGTGCATCAAATATGCAAAGGCATTCATTGTATTTTTATTGTAACAATTTTACAATGCCATTATGATGCTTCCAACGAAATATACAACAAGCAAACAGTGCTAATTAACTATACATTCTTCTATGTATAATGTAAAAGTGACTTTTATAATTACATATATTATTTTTGTAGTAGTACAAAAACACAGTTAAACATATTGACCAATAGATCAAATTATTAAAATGTTGAAGTACTGAACACTTCTATAATCAATAATTAAAAAGGTTCATTATGTTATTTTTTAAAAAGTATCAATCATAAAATGAACATGCCAATTTTATGGGTGCCACAGAAAAAAAACCAACATTCTTAATTTGATTTTTGTTAGGTGATTTTTATATAATGTCCAGGCTTCTCGGCCCCTCTCGCTCTGTCCCGAAAGTATTAATTATATTCCTACTTCATATTTTATTTGCAAATGTTAGCTATTAATTGGTTTCGTCAATATATATATTCTATTAAAAAGTGATAAACATTTGCAACAATACCATGTAAGTTGACGAGCCGGTTGGCGTGGTTGGTAGATACTTGTCTTTCACTCCAAAGGTTGTAGGTTCGATTCCCACCCAGGACAGACATTTGTGTGCATGAACATGTCTGTTTGTCCTGAGTCTGGGTGTAATTATCTATATAAGTATGTATTTACAAAGTAGTATATGTAGTATATCAATTGTCTGGTTTCCATACCACAAACTTTGTCCAAGCTTAATTTGGAATCAGATAGCTGTGTGTGAAAATATACCCAGGATATTATTATTATTATTAAATTAGTGAAAAACAATTTAAGGTTAAGTGTCTGGCTCTATATAGGCTGTAATAATAAAATGCCTGCTTAAATTAGTCCCATCAAAATCACTAACTTTATTTCTTGATCTCATATCAATATATTTTAAAATATTTTATAGTATAGGATCATGTATCCTGATTATTGTGCAACATAAGAGAATTTATGATAGTTAGGATAATTGAAAAAAAATTATAACTATACTCAATTAGTGAAAGTGCCTTGTGCAAGCCTGCCCTAGTAGTTACCACCTCACAGTACAGTACAGTAACAGCCTGTTAATGTCCCACTGCTGGGCTAAGGCCTTCTCTCCCTTTTGAGGAGAAGGTTTGGAGCTTATTCCACCACGCTGCTCCAATGCGGGTTGGTAGAATTCACATGTGACAGAATTTCAATGAAATTAGACACATGCAGGTTTCCTCACGATGTTTTCCTTCACAGTTAAGCACGAGATGAATTATAAACACAAATTAAGCACATGAAAATTCAGTGGTGCTTGCCCGGGTTTGAATCCACGATCATCGGTTAAGATTCTTACCACTAGGCCATCTCGGCTTTTTTAGCCACCTGCTCATGACATATTGTACTGCAAAATAGCAATACTTACTATTGCTATGGTCTGGTTTAAAACGCGAGTGAGCCAGTACAATTACAAGTACAAGAGACGTAATATCTTGGTCCCTAAGGTTGCGGTTGACAATGTTAGGTATTGTTAATATTTCTTATAGTGCCAACATCTATAAGCAGTTCTGATCACTTACCATCTGGTAAATACCAGTACCAGTTATTAAATGGAAAAAAATACAATTTTAAGTAATGGTAAATAATAGTTATATTGTGTACATGTTAGTTTAGCACTGTTACAAATCTATTACTCTGATTGATATCTTAGGGTGTGATGGCACAATTTTTGGTGTTATAAGTAAATATTGGTTGTGACCATTTACCATCAGGTAGGGACAACATTGCATGTCTGGACCATAAATAATATGTAATATCATGTTATTTAAATTAAATTGATTTATGTATCCCCATGGCCCAAAGTTTCACCATTGGAAGCTCTATGACTGGAATAATTTTCTATGGGGTAAATTAACACTTGCAATTGATATAAATTTTCATTTAAGCATTAGTGGAAATTGCTGTTATTGCACACAATCAGATTAGAAATAACATGTAAATAAAATATAATATAATAACAAAAATCTACTTTATATTTACTAAATGCTATATTTAATTGAGTTGTATCTATAGCCATACATTGAGTTGTATCATCAGAGCCATTAAATAAAAATTGTGTTGAAAGTTTGTCAAAATAATTAATTCTATAAAAAATATTGTGAAACCACTTTTGATAATATTTAGTAGTATCGTTAATGATCTATAAATTTGAAGTAGGTGTGTAACTACAAACAAATAAGATATTACTGTCATAAGATTTTCTGGTTTGTTTATATTTCAAATAAATTGATGACCGACTGTCAAATTAACAATGAATATACTTTTTTGGATTTACAAAATAGTATGTAATAGTCCTGTAATATATAATACTTTTACTTTTAAATTATGATACATACTAAAATTTACTACATGTTTTATGTTATATATGATATATATATATTTTATGTTATATGAAAAAATATTTTCTGTAGCTCAAAAATGGCACCAACTTCAAACCAAGCGTTTTGCGGACAAACGGAAATTTGGATTCGTGGATGCCCAAAAAGAAGACATGCCACCTGAACACATACGTAAAATTATTCGGGATCATGGTGATATGACTAGTCGCAAATATCGACACGATAAACGGGTTTACCTCGGGGCTTTGAAATATATGCCACATGCTGTCATGAAACTGTTAGAAAATATGCCAATGCCCTGGGAACAAATCAGAGATGTAAAAGTTCTGTACCACATAACTGGTGCTATTACATTTGTCAATGAAATTCCATGGGTTGTTGAGCCAGTTTATATAGCACAATGGGGAACGATGTGGATCATGATGCGTAGAGAAAAACGTGACCGTCGTCATTTCAAGCGCATGAGATTTCCGCCGTTCGATGATGAGGAACCTCCCTTGGATTATGCTGATAACATTTTAGATGTTGAGCCCTTAGAGCCCATTCAGATTGAATTAGATCCCGAAGAAGACGCAGCTGTTGCTAACTGGTTTTATGATCATAAACCTCTCTTAGGTACAAGACATGTAAATGGGTCCACTTACAGAAAATGGAATTTATCATTACCACAAATGGCAACCCTATACAGACTTGCTAATCAACTGCTTACTGACTTGGTTGATGATAATTATTTCTACCTATTTGATTCTAAGAGTTTCTTCACTGCAAAAGCCTTAAATATGGCAATACCTGGTGGGCCAAAATTTGAGCCACTTGTAAAGGATAACTCGGCTGGTGATGAAGATTGGAATGAGTTTAATGACATCAACAAGATTATTATTCGTCAGCCAATTAGAACAGAGTACAGAATTGCATTCCCATATTTGTATAACAACTTGCCACATTTTGTACAACTCTCTTGGTAAGTTATTAAGGAATATTTTGCTACAATTTTATTTCGACTTACAAAAAAGGTTATAATTTTTATTATATCTATCTATTAGGTATCATACTCCAAATGTGGTATACATTAAGACTGAAGATCCAGATTTACCAGCTTTTTACTTTGATCCATTGATCAATCCAATCTCTCATCGCCACACAGTGAAGTCTTTAGATCCTGTGCCTGAAGAAGAAGATTTCTTGTTACCAGAAGATGTTACACCATTCTTACAGGAGACGGCTTTGTACACTGACAATACTGCAAACGGCATTGCACTTTTGTGGGCTCCCAGACCTTTTAACATGAGATCAGGTAAATTTTACATGGCATTAAACTATTAGTACAGATTATTTTTGATTCGTAAATATCTATTTGTATTATATACCTTGATTTACGGTTATATATACAAGATATTGATATCATATATGTATTATTAGGACGTAGTCGCCGAGCTATCGACGTTCCTCTGGTAAAGACTTGGTACAAAGAGCACTGTCCTCCCGGCCAACCCGTAAAAGTGCGCGTGTCTTATCAGAAACTGCTGAAATACTATGTGCTAAATGCGCTCAAGCATCGACCACCGAAACCACAAAAGAAGAGGTAAATTTACAATTATTTTTTATGCATAGGAATAGTCTAACAAATTAGGATGTTCTTAATTCATCCCACCTTAAGCTTCTCAAATTATTTCAAAGCTTCACACAAAAATGTATGATAAATGGAATCAATGGTCATATCTATATTGCTACTCTACACACTCTTGGGCGGTTGTTTTTTAGTGTTTTTTTTTAAACACTGCCACAGTAATTTGTAAAATAAACTAATGTGATGCAGACTTACTTTTAAATTATTGGTTTATATATAGAATATTTTCACCTTATTATAATTGTAGATTCGAAGTTACGTCTATACTAAGAACTACTATCAAATACGATTTATTTTTTATATTTATTGTATTTTTTTGTCTAGGTATCTATTCCGTTCATTCAAATCAACAAAGTTTTTCCAAACAACCACCCTTGACTGGGTGGAGGCTGGTCTCCAGGTGTGCAGACAAGGCTATAACATGCTAAATTTGCTTATCCACCGAAAGAATCTTAATTACTTACATCTCGACTACAATTTCAATCTGAAGCCAGTTAAAACTCTCACAACAAAAGAGAGAAAGAAGTCGCGGTTCGGAAATGGTAAATAATAGCAATTTAGTGATGTATATTTTTTATGAAATGCCCTTAAGGGCTAACATTGTAAGTAAATAGCATAAAACAGTTAAGTAAAAATTTTTTAATACTGTGACTTTCTTTTTAGCATTCCATTTGTGTCGTGAAATTCTTCGCCTCACTAAATTAATAGTAGACTCCCATGTGCAATACCGACTTAACAATGTTGACTCCTTCCAACTGGCTGACGGTTTGCAATACATTTTCGCCCATGTCGGTCAACTGACGGGCATGTACAGATACAAGTATAAATTAATGAGACAAATACGAATGTGCAAAGACTTGAAACATCTTGTCTATTATAGATTTAATACGGTAAGTGATTCATGTTTTTAATGTATATTCGCCTTTTTTATATAATAAAATATAATTTGTCATATCTGTAATAATAGTATATAAAGTTTACAGTAGCACTGAGAAAGACAACAAAAAAAATTGGTCTGCACCAATGTTAAATTTTTTACGGATTTAATGTTTTTAATAAGTGATCTATATATATATATTGTCTTAGATATATTTTTATCTTTAGGGTCCCGTATCAAAAGGTCCTGGTTGCGGATTCTGGGCCCCAGGCTGGCGTGTATGGCTGTTTTTCATGCGCGGTATTACCCCGCTTCTAGAGCGCTGGCTCGGAAACTTGCTATCCAGGCAGTTCGAGGGACGACATTCCAAAGGTCCATAAATTAATATTTCTTATTTGAAATAATTCATTTTTTTTCCAAATATTAATACTGAAATATATATATTTGTACACTAGGTGTCGCTAAAACTGTGACCAAACAGCGAGTAGAATCGCACTTCGACTTGGAGCTGCGTGCGTCTGTAATGCACGATATCGTTGATATGATGCCTGAAGGTATCAAACAAAACAAAGCTAGAACTATCTTGCAACATTTGTCAGAGGCCTGGAGGTGCTGGAAAGCTAATATACCCTGGAAGGCAAGTCAATTTTGAAATGTTGTCTATATTTTTCCAGTAACAGTGATTAAATTGAAATTATTATTATTAGGTGCCTGGGCTCCCAACACCAATAGAAAACATGATTCTTCGTTACGTGAAGATGAAAGCCGATTGGTGGACAAATACTGCGCACTACAATCGTGAACGTATCCGACGTGGTGCTACAGTTGATAAGACTGTGTGTAAGAAGAATCTGGGTCGTCTTACGAGACTGTATCTTAAAGCAGAACAAGAAAGGCAACACAACTATCTGAAGGTAAATATTTATTGTTAACATTGTGTAAGTAATCAAATTGTTCAAAAAATTATTTGTTTTCAGTGTAAAGATAATGTTCAATTAGTTATTTAGTCGTAATTTTATCGTTTGACGTGTAAATCATATTCCTAAATTTATACAGGATGGTCCCTACATCTCGCCTGAAGAAGCAGTAGCGATCTACACAACAACTGTCCACTGGCTCGAGTCTCGACGTTTCGCGCCCATTCCTTTCCCACCGCTTTCATACAAGCACGACACAAAGCTGCTTATCCTTGCTTTGGAGCGGCTAAAGGAGGCCTACAGTGTCAAGTCTAGGCTTAATCAGAGTCAGAGAGAAGAACTGGGTCTTATTGAACAAGCCTATGATAACCCTCACGAAGCACTCTCCAGAATCAAACGTCACTTGCTTACACAAAGAACTTTTAGAGAAGTAAGTTTTATTAATTTTTATTTTAATATAATTTCATTAAGTGTAATTACTATTAACATTATAATGAATGGATGCATCAAGTATTATTTCTGATTCTTAGGTAGGTATAGAATTCATGGACTTATACTCGCACCTGGTGCCAGTTTACGACGTGGAACCTCTGGAGAAGATAACGGATGCATACCTTGACCAGTATTTGTGGTATGAAGCGGACAAGCGTCGATTGCTGCCGCCTTGGGTAAAACCGGCCGACACCGAGCCCTCGCCGCTTCTCGTGTACAAATGGTGCCAGGGTATGTACAACGTAATATTTTTTGTCTTACACTCTTTTTTCCATAATTCATATATCGATCGTTTTTTGTTGTTGCATTGAAATGTTGTTGTTATGTTATATCGATAAACATGAATTTATAAGAAGATATGTGAAAAAAGAAGACTGACTCAATTGCCCAAAGTGTGCGTTGTAGCAAAGGAGATCAAAATGGTTGTACCATCCCCTTGTTACAAACCTCACTTTGGTTGATTGTACGTTACTACCAAGGAAAATTGAAGATTCACAGCAAATCTTAAGGGAGTAATGAAACAATGGTTTGAATATAATAAATAGATTTCATTTTAATCATTTGGCACTGTGATGTGTTATTTCACAACACCAAACAATTTTTTGTAACATTAATCTAAATTTACTCATGAAATTAAAACAGAATACCTGACAATATTATTAAGCAAAGTTTATTTTGCTTCTTGGTTGATATATAAATATAATATTCTACTATACTTTACTTGATGCTGTATGTTTCTTCAGGTATCAATAACTTGCAAGACGTATGGGAAGTCGGTGAAGGCGAGT
Organism: Nymphalis io; assembly: GCF_905147045.1. Classification (NCBI taxonomy): domain Eukaryota; kingdom Metazoa; phylum Arthropoda; class Insecta; order Lepidoptera; family Nymphalidae; genus Nymphalis; species Nymphalis io. Next base: position 3,197,253 of record NC_065902.1, on the reverse strand, counting down.
GTAACGTACTGCTAGAATCCCGCTTCGAAAAGCTGTATGAGAAAATTGATTTGACGCTTCTTAATCGTCTCTTGCGTTTGATCGTGGACCACAATATTGCTGACTACATGACGGCTAAAAATAACGTTGTTATTAATTACAAGGTATTTTCCTTATCATTTTAGTCATCTACGAATAATAATCAATTATTTAATAATAACGTTTACTGGTTTAGTAAAGAAACAAGATTTATGATATATTAAAATAATAAAATGACATGGATATAAACACAGGTAAAGATTTTATTGTATGTGATGAATCGCGTAGGGGTCCTGAAACCAGAGAATCTCTGTGCTCTGGGGGTGGTCGATGACTGTAGGCCTTGCTGATCGCATCGCTCTACAGCGTCTATCGTCTGAGACTACGCTTCTGATAATCAGCCGAATTTACAACAAAAAACAAAAGAAAAGCAGAATATTAATTTCTTCTCATTTTGCAGGATATGAACCACACAAATTCTTACGGTATAATTCGTGGACTTCAATTTGCATCATTCATAGTCCAATACTATGGCTTAGTCCTTGACCTGCTCGTATTGGGTCTCCAGAGGGCCAGTGAGATGGCTGGTCCCCCACAATTACCCAATGACTTTCTCTCTTACCAAGATAGAGCAGCAGAAGGGGCTCATCCGATTCGCCTGTATTGTAGATATATAGACCGGATTCATATATTCTTCAGGTAATATAGCACAAGGTGTATTTCATACTTGTCATTACATTTTGTGTTGGGAATATTAAAAATAATTAACAATAAAAACACATCTTGTAAGTTCATAGAGTTTAAAGAAATATTTTAATTGTGGTTAAAGTCTATAGTACAGCCAGTAAGATATACATAAATATTAAATAAATATTATGGCATATTTAGATTCACTGCAGAAGAGGCTCGTGATCTTATCCAGCGCTATCTTACTGAGCACCCGGACCCAAACAACGAAAACATAGTTGGCTACAATAACAAGAAATGCTGGCCGCGAGATGCTAGGATGCGTTTGATGAAACATGATGTTAACTTGTAAGTACTAATATGACAAATATTAAATAAAATTTGAATTCAATATAATGTTACACTGTTAATTTTTTCCAGAAAACATTTTATTTATAATATATTATAGCATAAATATTATGTTAGTGTGTAATTAAATTCAATAAATTATGTAACAGAGGTCGTGCAGTTTTCTGGGATATCAAGAACCGCTTGCCAAGATCTGTGACTACTATACAGTGGGAGAACAGCTTTGTGTCAGTCTACTCGAAGGATAATCCTAACTTGTTGTTTAACATGGCTGGATTTGAATGCAGAATATTGCCTAAAGTGAGTTAACTTATATATAATTAAAGGACTTTAAAAATTAGCTGTTATTAATTGTTCTAGTGTGAACAATATCACCGCATCTTATTTAAAAGTCATTCTTCATGTAAATATATATATATATTATATATATACATTATAATATTTTTATATATAAATAAATATTATATAATTACATAAATATTCATTTATTTCATATGATTGAGAAATAAATTAATGAGTTGAAATATGTCATGAAAATTTTATAATAAAATATATATCCAATTGTTTTAACATTAATTTACTATCTGTAGTGCCGCAGTCAACACGAGGAGCTGTCACACCGCGATGGTGTATGGAACCTGCAGAATGAAGTTACCAAGGAGCGAACTGCTCAATGTTACCTGCGTGTTGACGACGAGTCGCTCGCTAGGTTCCACAACCGCGTGCGACAGATATTGATGGCGTCTGGTTCTACGACATTTACAAAGATTGTTAACAAATGGAATACTGCGCTTATTGGTTAGTCTTTATATTTAAGCTTTTTGACTTAAACCTTACTTTTGTAACAGGATTTTTTTTTAAATAAATATATTGCATTATTTTTTGCACCCTTACCTTATACATATGTATATAGATGAAGATGTTACAAAACTACATTTATAATTACATTTAATATTTATTGTTTTTGAATATATCTGTATAACAAAAAAATATTGCATTTAATACTAAAGTGCTGTACTAAATTTCCCTTTGATAATAATTTGTTTCTAAGAAATATAATGTTTTTAGGTTTAATGACATACTTCCGTGAAGCTGTCGTCAACACACAAGAGCTACTAGATCTGCTTGTAAAATGCGAGAATAAAATTCAGACTCGTATAAAAATCGGTCTTAATTCGAAAATGCCTTCCCGTTTCCCGCCTGTTGTGTTTTACACTCCAAAAGAATTAGGTGGACTTGGGATGTTGTCCATGGGACATGTTCTAATTCCACAGGTAAGAAATAGTTACTATACATGTAAATTAAACTTGTTAATTAATTTATAATAATCTACTATTAATATTCTAAAATTATGAATATTACATTTATAGATGTTATTATTATGTTCCATACTACTTAAAATGACGATATGTTTTTCGTTTTTAACAGTTGTGACTGAAATTTTAATTCTATATTTGATTTTCAACATTAAACATCATATTTGAACTTTAATCTCTTTGCAGTCTGATCTCCGTTGGTCAAAACAAACAGATGTAGGTATCACTCACTTTAGATCAGGAATGTCACATGATGAAGATCAACTTATTCCTAACTTGTATCGCTACATCCAGCCTTGGGAGGCTGAATTTGTTGACTCACAGAGAGTTTGGGCAGAGTATGCTTTGAAAAGGCAAGAGGCTAATGCACAAAACAGGTTCGTTATATAAAACTTAGTAGGCACGCGGACAAATATACCTAAATGATATAAGTAAATATATAAAAAAAAACCTTTACAAATGTTTATTTTATTGTAAACATTCTTGACGTGATGAATCGCGTAGGGGTCCTGAAACCAGAGAATCCCTGTGCTCTGGGGGCGGTTGATGACTGTAGGCCTTGCCGATCGCATCGCACTATAGCGTCTATCGTCTGAGACTACGCTTCTGATCAAATTGACAATCATTCTTGATAATTAAATTGTTTTATTATGTAATTGTTTTGTTATTATTTAGTAATAATAGTTAAAATGTTATTGTAGGCGATTGACATTGGAAGATTTAGAAGACTCTTGGGATCGCGGTATTCCAAGAATTAATACGTTGTTCCAAAAGGACCGACACACACTAGCTTATGATAAAGGATGGCGCATAAGGACAGAGTTCAAACAATATCAGGTAATATTATGTTGCGTATTTTGTGACATTTTCATAAATAGATACACCTTTAATAAACGCTTTTGTTTTAAATCATATAATTTTTTGATAAAAATTGTATTACAGGTCCTAAAACAGAATCCGTTCTGGTGGACGCATCAACGACACGACGGCAAACTGTGGAACTTGAACAACTACCGTACAGACATGATCCAGGCCCTCGGAGGTGTTGAAGGCATACTGGAACATACATTATTCAAGGGAACCTACTTCCCGACGTGGGAGGGATTGTTCTGGTAAGAATGAAATATAAATCAAACTTTACAGTTTAAAAATAAAGTTGAGACAAATAATATATTTCCCTAAAACATTTATTTCGTATTTTTTAAGAAGCTTTTCTTTTAATTAATGATAATTATTTTTTTAGGGAGAAGGCTTCCGGGTTCGAAGAGTCGATGAAATATAAGAAGTTGACTAATGCACAGAGATCTGGTTTGAATCAAATTCCAAATCGGCGTTTCACGCTATGGTGGTCGCCCACTATTAACAGAGCCAATGTATATGTTGGCTTCCAGGTACAGTAAAATAATTTTATTATGTGATGTTAAACTCTCGATTTGTTATAGAATATTCATTGATTGTAGCAGTTGTTAGCATTTATCAGACACACAATGATTATATTTGATTGTAGTTTTCTCAGTTATATAGGACTTGTTGTTTAATATTTAAAGAATATATTTCATAGAAAATCAGCATTAATTTTGATATAGACATTATTGGTTGAAATTGTTTATTTCAAGTATTCTCAGGAATCCATTATATTTAAAAAACTCTTTTTAGGTGCAACTGGATTTAACAGGTATATTCATGCACGGTAAAATCCCAACATTGAAGATTTCTCTCATCCAAATCTTCAGAGCTCACTTGTGGCAGAAAGTCCATGAGTCGATTGTTATGGACTTGTGTCAGGTAAGCAAATTTATTGGAAAACAAAAAATATAACATGAAAATGATGATACTACAAATCCTATTTATTGTTATTGTAACACAATTATCACAGTGAAATAATTAATTATTTTAAAACAGGTATTTGATCAAGAACTTGATGCTCTGGAGATAGAGACAGTGCAAAAAGAGACCATTCACCCTCGAAAATCTTACAAAATGAACTCATCATGTGCTGATATTCTTTTGTTCTCGGCCTATAAGTGGAATGTATCTCGTCCATCGCTACTTGCTGACACAAAGTATGTATAACTTTATGTATTGTTTGTATATATTTAGGTTATAATTTATAACAAAATAGCCATGAAACATCCTATTTAACATTCATCATTTCATCACTAAAATAATAATTAAAATAATTCTAATATTACGACTCACTTTAACTACTAACCAAAGTTCCTAAAAAGATTCACATATAACAAAGGTTTTTATTTTTATTTAAGGGACACAATGGACAATACAACAACTCAGAAATACTGGTTGGATATACAACTTCGTTGGGGAGATTACGACTCGCACGATGTCGAGCGATATGCTCGGGCTAAGTTCCTGGATTACACAACAGACAATATGTCCATCTATCCGTCACCTACCGGTCTCCTCATTGCAATTGATCTTGCCTACAATTTGCACAGGTAAGATGGGTATACATAGACTACATGACAGTCTAAGAAAATAATACTAATAAAGATGTTAGATTTATAATCAAAGGAAATCTTCATCATTGAGTACGAAATGTTTACCCTATATTTTTTTCTAACAAAATAAACTTTTCTCCAATAGTGCATATGGTAACTGGTTCCCTGGTTGCAAGCCACTCATCCAGCAAGCAATGGCTAAAATAATGAAGGCTAATCCCGCTTTATACGTACTACGTGAGCGTATCCGTAAAGCGTTGCAGCTTTACTCGTCCGAACCCACAGAACCATACCTCTCCAGTCAGAACTATGGAGAACTATTTTCTAATCAAATTATTTGGTATGTTATATATGTTATTTTGTGTATATGTTAACTTTATATCAGTAAAGACACAGAAATTCTTTACAAAACACAGTTAAAAAAAATCACACTTGTTGGCACTATAGAAGTTTTTATTCCATTCTTATTTCTCTCTTTCATCATCTCTTAAATGTTATATGAAAGGAATGTCTTCGAATTTTTTTAGGTTTGTTGATGACACTAATGTATACCGTGTGACGATACACAAAACTTTCGAGGGTAACTTGACTACAAAACCTATTAATGGTGCAATCTTCATATTCAACCCACGTACTGGTCAGCTTTTCCTCAAGATCATTCACACCAGTGTGTGGGCCGGGCAGAAACGTCTTGGACAGGTAAAATGACAACTTACCTCCTATGTTATATGGTTTAATCTATATTCTAGTTGAATAATTTAAATTATGGAATGTGCAATGTGTCAATGCATTACGGAATTTAAAGACATCACATATTGCATATTTTTAAATTCTGTAATGCCTTGACTTTTAACACTATTAATTTTTTTTTTGTCGCATATAGCTTGCGAAATGGAAGACTGCTGAGGAAGTAGCGGCTTTAATTCGTTCATTGCCAGTAGAAGAGCAGCCTAAGCAAATTATTGTCACAAGAAAAGGAATGTTGGATCCTCTTGAGGTAAACTTATTGATCTATTTGATATTATCTATCTTATCAGATTGGCATAGAAATAATTACAAGTTACCTAATTTATTTAATTCAGTTTGTAAAAGATCCAATACAAATAAACAACTATTTCAAAGATCATAAAATAACAGGGGTAAATTATTTTATATGTATATCTAAGTTAAAGAACAAATGCTGTCAATTGAATTAAACCTTAATATAATTCGCCGTGGAGTACCGGCTTAGAATAGTACTCCCCCAATCTCATCCCGTGGGTGTCGTAAGAGGCGACTGAGGGACGGGGAAAAGGGGGGATGGGCAGCAGCGTCCCCCCTCCCATAAACATCTTACCCCCTACTGCGCTCGCCAACACGCCTGCCCAGCGCGGCGAGTATGGGCAAACCACCTCCCTAAATGGCAGATGCGCCCAAAAAAAGGCCCCCAGTTACCGGCAAGCCCGCTAGGCCCGACCAAGGTAGCGGTCGCGGTATCGGCAGGGCAGGGGGTGCTAAGAATCACCGGTTCACGGCAGGCTACCGTATAAAACGACTGAAAATGGCAACGTATAATGGACGCTCGATGAGGCTGGACCATCACCTCGCCGAATTAGAAGTAGAGTTAAGTCATATAAACTGGCATATACTGGGGTTATCTGAAGTCCGAAGACAGGGGGAGGACACGATAACTCTAGAGTCCGGTAACTTACTCTACTTCCGCGAAGGTGATAACCTCTCCCAGGGTGGTGTCGGTTTTCTAGTCAAAAAGGATCTCATTAGCAGCATTGTGGAAATCAGTAGTGTGTCGAACCGGGTAGCGTACCTTGTCCTAAAACTTTCCGACAGGTACTCCCTGAAGGTCGTACAGGTATATGCGCCAACTTCGACATACTCTGATGATGTGGTCGAAGCGATGTACGAGGACATCGCAAAGGCCCTCAACGACACCTCGAGGGCCCACTACAATGTTGTTATGGGAGACTTTAATGCTAAAGTGGGAGTACAAGATAGCGGTGAATCGAAAGTCGGACCTTACGGCTTGGGCTGCAGAAATCACAGGGGGCAAATGCTGGTAAACTTCCTCGAAGCGCAGGGGCTTTTTTTGATGAATTCTTTCTTTCAAAAGAAGCCTCAGAGGAGGTGGACCTGGCGAAGCCCCGATAACGTGACAAGGAACGAGATAGACTTTATCATCTCGAATAAAAGGCACATATTTAGAGATGTTTCAGTGATCAACAGGTTTAATACCGGAAGTGATCACCGCTTGGTTCGAGGCACTCTAAATATCAACTTAAAAGCCGAAAGATCGAGAATGATGAGGTCTACTCTCCGACCTACCATGCTCCAAGCTGCTCAAGGCTCCGAAAAGTTCCAAATGGAACTTCAAAATCAATTCACCGCGTTGGAAACCATAAGCAGCATTGATGAGAGAACCGACACGCTGGTCAAAATACTGCAAAACACATCCCGCAAGTGTTTTCCGCCACAGAGAAGAGACAACGCACCAAAACTCTCTGCTGAGACACTCGAGCTCATGAGAAAACGACGAGAACTACCATCGTTTTTGTCAGATAAGGCCTTAAACCGAACAATAAAAACGCTGACGCGACGCGATCTCCGACGCTCCAATACCCGTGCCATCAAGGCTGCGATTGAGCAAAATCGGGGATCGAAAGTGTTCGCTCGCAAGTTTGGGAGGCCGCGTCTGACAAAACTTAAAACTGAAAATGGTGGGGTCGTTACCTCTAGGCCTGAGATTATCGGAGAAGTAGAGAGGTTTTATGGGCAGTTGTTCTCTTCAAGATCGGATAAACCCATGGGAATCAGTATTGATGACCAGCGCGCCCCTCTTATGCGCCATTACTCCGAGGAGCTCCCGGTCGTTGACCAAGGAGAGATTAGGGCGGCTCTAGAACAGCTTAAAAACAACAAATCTCCGGGAGATGACGGAATCACAACAGAGTTGCTTAAGGCAGGCGGGACTCCGGTCCTGAAAGAGCTAGCAAGCCTCTTTAATTCCGTCATCCAACATGGCAAGACCCCGGAAACGTGGAGCGGGAGTGAGGTGGTACTGTTTTTCAAGAAAGGTGATAAAACCCTCTTGAAAAACTACAGACCAATCTCCCTCCTGAGTCACGTGTATAAGCTGTTCTCAAGAGTCGTCACGAACCGTCTCGCCAGACGACTTGACGAGTTCCAGCCCCCAGAGCAAGCCGGCTTTCGATCAGGCTACAGCACCGTGGACCACATCCATACTGTTCGGCAGATTGTGCAGAAGACCGAAGAGTACAATCAGCCGCTGTGTATGGCATTTGTGGACTACGAGAAAGCCTTCGACTCCATCGAAACCTGGGCAGTGCTCGACTCATTGCAGAGATGTCATATCGATTGGAGATATATCGAGGTACTGAGATGTCTGTACAACGCCGCTACAATGACTGTCCACATCCAGGACTGTAAGACGAAGGCGATCCAATTGCGCAGAGGGGTGAGACAGGGGGATGTAATATCCCCGAAACTGTTCACCAACGCGTTGGAAGACGTTTTCAAAACGCTGGATTGGACTAGGTATGGAGTCAATGTAAACGGCGAGTACATCTCACACCTTCGATTTGCCGACGATATCGTCATCATAGCAGAGTCGCTGGAACAACTCACCGAAATGCTGCGTAGCCTAGGCGAGTCTTCCCGGTGTGTCGGTCTCGGCATGAACTTGGACAAGACCAAGGTCATGTTCAATAGGCATGTCGTGCCGGGACCGATATACGTCGAGGGCAAACCTCTCGAAGTTGTTAGTGAATATACCTACCTAGGACAGATTATACAAATCGGTAGGAACAACTTCGAGAAGGAAGCCGATCGAAGAATTCGCTTGGGATGGGCAGCATTTGGCAACCTTCGTCAAGTCCTCAAGTCGTCTATACCGCAATGTTTGAAGACGAAAGTCTTCAACCAATGCGTCTTACCTGCCATGACATACGGTGCCGAAACGTGGACACTAACTGCGGGACTAGTCCACAAATTCAAAGTCGCTCAGCGTGCTATGGAGCGAGCTATGCTCGGAGTATCTTTGAAGGATAAGATCAGAAATGAGATTATCCGGAAAAGAACCGGAGTCACCGACATAGCTTGCAAAATTAGCAGGCTGAAGTGGCAGTGGGCTGGTCACGTATGTCGTAGGACCGATGGCCGTTGGAGCAGACGAGTCCTAGAGTGGAGACCGCGAATCGGCAAGCGCAGCGTAGGGCGCCCTCCAGCCAGGTGGACCGACGACCTTAAGAAGGTGGCGGGCACCAACTGGATGCGGAAGGCGGAGGACAGGGAGCTTTGGCGCACCTTGGGAGAGGCCTATGTTCAGCAGTGGACAACGATTGGCTGTTGATTGATTGATTGATTGATTGATAATAAAGAGTGTTTGATAAAATACATTGAAATGAATAAATTATTTATTACTATGTATTCATTAAAGTTTTACCACTTTTTAAAACTGAAAACAAAAGAGATCCTAGTAATTATATGCCTTCTTCTACACTCTAACTTGGAGTAAAATATTTGATAAATAAAAGTGATTGATGACAATTTACTCAAAAATTCGTTTTAGGTGCACTTGCTTGACTTCCCGAACATCGTTATTAAGGGTTCTGAACTGCAACTACCGTTCCAAGCTTGTCTCAAAGTGGAGAAGTTTGGAGACCTTATCCTAAAGGCTACTGAACCACAGATGGTGCTGTTCAATTTGTATGATGACTGGCTCAAGACAATCTCATCTTACACAGTAAGTATTGTGTAATTGGTTTCTATTATAACCTGATTTTATGTCTTTATTAATTGATCACTTTACTTTTTTGTTTAAATAAATGCAAACATTATTTTACACTATCAGAGCAGTTTAAAATAACAGAGTTCCAAAACTTTGTTATGTATCAAAATAACTGGAAAAAAAACCAATAGATTAATATTACAATGACAAATATAATCTGATTATTAAAATCTTACTTAACTATTAGTAATTAGAACTTTCTTTCTAGGCTTTCAGTAGATTGATATTAATATTACGTGCGCTACACGTGAACACAGAAAGAACTAAAGTTCTTCTAAAGCCAGACAAAACAACACTAACGGAACAACATCATATTTGGCCTACTTTATCTGACGATGATTGGATTAAGGTAGAAGTTCAGCTCAAGGATCTCATCCTGGCCGATTATGGCAAAAAGAACAAGTAGGTTCTTTTTTATTTTTATGCTATTACTACAAGTAGGTACCAGACTTTATTGAGTTGTAATCATTATTATTTGTGAAACACTATCTTGTATCTACAAGGTATAAAACAGAGTTAGTTGTCCCTTACAGTTGTAATTGTTAAAATTAAAGTCTACTTTTTGCCAGTTTTCTATTATCTTGGTATTTTTTGATAAAGATCTTAAAACTGAGGGCAAATATCAATTTTTAAATATATTGTAGTAATCCAGTTGTAAATTTGGTTAAACAAACTATATACATAATATTCTTAAAATTTATTATTTGTTTTGTTATATTCCTTAAGTAAACATACATAATATAAGATGATCACTATTATAATATTTTATTATGACTTTCTTATATAGCGTCAATGTAGCTTCACTAACTCAGTCTGAGATTCGAGATATTATCCTCGGAATGGAGATTTCGGCACCATCAGCCCAAAGACAACAGATAGCTGAGATCGAGAAACAAAGCAAAGAGCAGAGTCAACTTACAGCCACAACTACACGTACCGTCAACAAACATGGCGATGAAATTATCACTTCTACCACCAGCAACTACGAATCACAGACATTCAGGTAAATTAATGTTAAACGATATTAATATACACATTGAAGAATATAGAAAGTATAAATGCTAAATTTTGACATCAATTCAATTTCATCCCTAAAGGTTGATGTTGAGTCCAAACTAATATATATATATATATTTTCTGTATATAGTATATATAGTTGTGTAGTGCTGACGAAGTAAAATTATATTTTTAATTTATATTCACTCTAGAGCTCTAATTTTTAATATGTAATTGATAATAATATGAACATGCGTTTTTATGTATATACAGTTCGAAGACTGAATGGCGTGTTCGTGCGATTTCCGCAACGAATCTCCATCTGCGTACGAATCACATCTACGTCAGCTCCGATGATATCAAGGAGAGTGGTTACACATACATATTGCCAAAGAATTTGCTCAAGAAATTTGTCACCATTTCAGACTTGAGAGCACAGGTATATTAACAAGACTACATAATTTATACACTTTCTAATATTCATAATATCAGAACAGTATAATAATAACCTATAAATGAAGGTAATCCAATAATGAAATGTGTTTTTTAGATCGCTTGCTACTTGTACGGTACATCGCCAAGTGACAATCCTCAAGTGCGCGAAGTGCACTGCGCGGTACTACCACCGCAGTGGGGAACGCATCAAGCGGTTCATCTCCCGCGACAATTGCCGAAACACCCGGCGCTTGCACACCTTCAACCCCTGGGTTGGATGCACACACAACCCAACGAATTGCCGCAATTATCGCCTCAGGTGAGCTTTATATATTAAAGATATGAAAAAAAAAATAGTTCTACAATAATATGTGTTTTAAAAATTAATTAAAAAAGTTAACATTTTAAAAGTTTAATTAATCAAATCTTTTTGTAGGACATAACAACACATGCTAAAGTTATGGCAGAAAATCCATCATGGGATGGTGAAAAAACAATTATCATAACTTGTTCTTTTACCCCCGGGTCTTGTTCTCTTACTGCTTATAAACTTACTCCGAGTGGATATGAGTGGGGAGCTAAGAATACGGACAGAGGGAACAACCCGAAGGGTTATCTGCCTAGCCATTATGAACGAGTCCAAATGTTACTCTCGGACCGTTTCCTTGGATACTTTATGGTCCCATCACAAGGCAGTTGGAATTATAATTTCATGGGTGAGTTTCATTTTCTTAATATTATTGGATTGACGGCATAATAATATTTAAATAAGCATCTACTTAAATTTATAAAAAAATTTTTTGTTTTCCTTAGGTGTGCGACATGATCCAAACATGAAATATGGAGTCCAACTTGGCAATCCACGTGAATTCTACCATGAAGTGCATCGACCGGCTCATTTCATGAACTTTGCAGCAATGGAGGATGCTACTGCTCCAATGCTGGCTGCAGATAGAGAAGACCACTTTGCTTAAATATTACAAAGATTAACATTACATTAAGAATTACCTTTTATTTTAAAACAGTGACAAACAAATCAGTTTTTATATTTCAGAAAATGGATGATAGTTGAGTTTGCTAAATATAAGTCCTATAACTTTGTATGAAAACTGTAAATAAAAGAAAAAAATACATATTTTGTTTTATTTTAACATTTGGCAATATAAAGTTCTACAGTCAGGAAATAACCTGTTTTTTAATTCAGGATGAAGGCTGTTTCATGCCTACAATTTGAACTAATTAAATTTCACATTTTTGAATTATGGTCGTCTTGGTATATTACTTATCTATCTTTATACTTAGATTATAAATAAACTAATTTAAAACCATTTTTTATCCAATGCTCTCTTTCATTGCTGTCTATCCGAATCAGTACGTATTTTGTCCGTGTGAGTTCATATAATAATAATAAATAACTGATAAATAAGTATGACGATAACGAGCGACAAGTTAATCCATAAATATTAATAAAATAATAGTAACCGAGTAGATGTAAATATGGCATGTATAAATATAAAAATAACAGTCAAAAGTATTTGTTTAGGCTGCCGAACCTCTATCAAAAAATTAAATTATTTGTTGATTTTTTTTTTTAAAAAATAAGTATAATCCTTTTTTGTTGTGTCGAGTAAAAGAACAATGTTACTATGGGATAAATAAGCTGATACTGTTCAACGAAATAAACCCGGCTCACGGAAGCAGTAGCATCAAGCGATCATGAATATATTAATCAGTCTGTTACTTTTAGTTTTTTTTTGACTTGTAGGTGTCTAGTTTTTATCTTTTAAAGTTCAAACGAAAGAAACATAAGGCTAAGAAACAAATAAAAGAGAGGGTTATTTGCGTTTATGAATAAATTTTAAGTATTAACGAATACTACGTAATTTTTTTATAGAATAGTTTGTTCCACATAACAAGTTTTTTTCCATTAAATTATTGTAGTAATTAAACGATTTGACAGTTAATTTAAATGTATAAAGTGATACGGCCGTAGACAGAGAAACTAATAGACGCAATGACGACTTCCTTCTCACTTACACAAGAAAGAGAACGAAAATTACGTTACAGATGGGTTAGACAGAGATAGAATTATCAAATCTTTTGTCCCTTATCTCGTAACCAGTTTTGGTGTTTCGCTACTTAAGTAGCGAAACAAACTTGACAGTTGGTGCGTTCATTGTGTTTTTTATTCAATTTTCGCTTACTTTTGTGTTAGAAAACAATTCTAATCCAGTGAAAAGGCCGAGAAACAATCCTTATATCATATCGAAGGTTATACAATGGTGAATTGTCGTAATATTTCATGTTAAAGTGATAGCAAGAAGAAAATTGCCGGCGTGTGTTTTTACGCGTATTTATATATAGTAAGTACGACGATTTTGTCCCTTAGTATAGTTTCTCAGTGATGTTTATTTATGCCATAGCATGACAGAATCTTATATTGCATTAAAATCCTGAAGATAATAAGATTTTCCAATTTTTATCATTCATAACCTATAATTATTTATCATGTAAGTGCTGCCAGCGTCAGCTAAAGAAAATGTCCCGATTTTCGATAAAAAAATATCGACTCGTAGACAATGCAAACAAATAAATATGTAGTCCAATAATAACCTAAACTGCTTCGTTATATGTAAATATGTTATTCTTATTTACGTTCTCTTCTTTATAATTTCCTAACGACAACATTATTTAACATTCTTCATGAATTTATAATATTATTACATTCCGAGTCGAGGTTAACATAATCTATGTGGCAACTATTCTTTAGTAATAATTTAATTGAGTGTTTTAGATTTCAACTTCTGAGGAGAATGCTAATCCAGTACCATATAAAGATGCTGAAGTACTATTGATAACGGAAACAAAAACAAACAATGCAACAGTTTTTGGGTGTAGTTGGAAAACAAAAAGATATTTTAATTAAAAAAAAGTGAAATAAATTTTAAAAAGTAAAATTTAATAAACTTATTTTGTTTTAATGAAATCCTGAAAATTATTTATCTCCCAAAACAGGGAATGCAGTTACTATGACAACATTATACGCAACATTAACAAACTATCTCTGTCTCAATCGCGGTTTCACGGCCCCTTGGTCTATTTGTTTCTCTGACTACGGATACGACTGATAAGGCTTTACCAACTGTTTATGTACTCTTATGATTGGTTGAAATTGTTTTTGTGAATTGTCAATGTCAAAATCATCAAATGACAAATATTAATTAACATTATTCAATGCGGATACCGATTAGAATGTTACAATCATAAAAATAACTTTAATTACTACTGTTATCAACAAAAAATAACTATTATTTCGTTGTTTTAATATTTTAATATATTAATATGGGAGATCGAGACGACTTTGAAGACCAACAATACCCAGATAACGACGAATTCATACCATACGTGACAGCCGGTAATTTAACTCATCGAAATGGCGCCAAAGTTAGCCTTTGGGGGAAAGTTACTAAAGTTTCAGCCAGCGAAGGTTTTTATGTAAAAACAGTTGATGACCAGGAAATACTAATAAAATTGAAAAAACCATTGAATGAACCTTTAGAAGGTTGGTACGAAATACATGGTGTATCGCAAGGTAAAAGTGTTGTTTGCGAAGAATATGTGCCATTCTCTGAAGAAATGACGAAGAATATTGATATTGAAGGTCACAAAAACTTGGCTAAATTGTTATCAGCACTCGACGATCCGTGGAACTTAGGTAACGAAGAATCGGGTGCTATGCTCGGCGTCACACCAATGGAATAACAACTTCTCTATGTTTGTAAAAATTGAAGTAATTGTTATTTTTAATAAATAAAAAAATATTTTGTTAAAATAGTTTATTGTTCATTTGATGTCATCATACATAATTTAATTATTAAGTTTATAATATTAATATATTTATAAAAGTACTGATTTATGCTTATAAAATTATCTATTTTTTGTACTTGTATCTGAAATACTATTTTAATTGAAACAAGATTCAAACTTATTTTATATATTAATATAAAGTTTTCAAAAATACACAGTACCTGATAAAATACACAGTATATGATAAACTGCCATGCAAAAATTATCATTTAAATTAAAATAACAATTGAATTAGTTAATATAACTTTATGAAATACTTGGTAATATGATTTATAATACCATCTACAAATATATAATGGTTATGAACAATTCTACCAGCAATGAACCCGAGGATAAGCTCGTACATTTCCCAATTCTTTTTTCTTCTTTTCTTGCAACTTAATTCTTTGTTCATGCATTACTGCATTCGACAGTGCTCCCTCTATGCAGGTCACTGGACGATTCCTGTTATAAATATTTCAAAATACATGTAGAGTATGAAATGTAAAATGTTATGAAAACTTTAAAATAAAAAAATATACTATTGAGGCTAATTTGGCTGCATTTATCAATATATGGTATATTTCTATTAGATAAAAAATTGCATCTTCCATAAGTATAAATCAAGAAGTGTTGATGGTTATAAATACAACATAACATCTATGTAAACTCAAATAGTATGTATGTATGTTTAATGAACGATTTTAATTTGCCAGAAGTCTACTTACAGTAGTTTTCCATTGACTTCTATCTTCGGCTCACTTTGGCACTTCACACTGAAGGGCCGGTCTTTCTCCCCTTTAAGGGCCAATTCTGTGAGATATCTCTTGATGTATTGTTTTAGTTGAATATTTTCCTTCGCCAATTTAGCTCTCTCTGTTTTAAGGCACATTGTCTGAACCTTAACTCTGTTCATTTTGAGTAAGAATTTGTCCATTTTCTTGAATTCCTTGCATTGTTCCTTAATTAAAAAAATGGTTAAATATTACTTTATTATTTAATTATATAAAATTATTGATATATGTATATATGTGTTACTCAAGTGATTATAGAATAAATAACTTATCAATAATATCAATGACATATATACTAATTTTGTAATGAGTACTCACTTGCTTTTTCTAATCTAATTACTGTTACTGCATTTATAACAGTTTTTTTGTTTTTTTTTTTTTTTTTTTTACTTTTTCATTCCCATATATAGATTATGTGATAAGTAGTTGCTTGTGCTGAGATATATACACTTATTTCTTTTATACAGACAAAAATGTTATGTAGTTCAGACGAAAAAAAATATTCTTAGGTAATACATTTTTTTAAGATAGTACCTAAATGTTTCTCTTTTTAAATTAGTTGTAGGTTAAAACACTCCAATATCTCTAATTCAAGCAATTTGAAATAACTAAATCGGACGCTTTTCCGAAAGCTACAATAACTTACAATCATATCATTGTCTAGTGCTTCGAAATCAGCAGATGTTATGTCGTCTTCTACATCTTCGAGGAACATGTGGTCCTTTTCTGTCTCGTATTTGCTGCAAATATCAGCCATCTGTTTGATTTTATGCAACATAGTCTCAACATTCTCGAGACGCTGAAAGATTGAAAATTGATAGCAATTCTTTTTTTTTCTTATATAGAATAGGAAGGCGGACGAGCATATGGGCCACCTGATGGTAAGTGGCCACCAAACGCCCTTAGACATTGGCATTGTAAGAAATGTCAACCATCGCTTATATAGCCAATGCGCCACCTACCTTGGGAACTAAGATTTTATGTCCCTTGTGCCTATAATTACACTGGCTCACTCACCCTTCAAACCGGAACACAACAATAACAAGTACTGCTGTTTTGCGGTAGAATATCTGATAAGTGGGCGGTACCTACCCAGACGAGCTTGCACAAAGCTCTACCACCAGTTTCTTTATTATTAACGTCAGATTTTTGGTATGTCGTTTTAATAACAATTACAAGTAAGTAAGTATTTTAATGATAATTTCTGACATCGCCATTGATATTGAAAAGGATGTGTACATCTTGTTGCCTTTCCATCTTTAATCATAAAATAACTAAAATAAGCCATATTTTCAATATTGAATCGCATAGTTTGACGAAACCTGGTAGAGATAAAGGAATATTAAAAATATCTTATCATTTATAGTTTTTAAATGATCTTATTTTCTATGGTTGTGGGTAAAATAATTGCGAAACACCAATATGCTACGCTTATCATTTCTGTGTCGTCAGGTTTTATATTTTGTCAAGTTTTCTACTGTGTAGGTTTCATTTACTATTTATGTTCCACGAATATTGAAGTATATAACTGTCACGAACAATATTTTTGTTCATGTGCAATTTCCTAGACCTCACTATTTGATAAAAATACTAATTGTAAAACGTGAACTAAAATTTATTTAAATTATTCTTAACTAAAGTCAAGTATTGAGTAGCTAGACCATTAGTTTTCAATTTACAATTTAAAAATTGCTTTGTTGCGATAGAAGCTTCATTTTGCTAGTAATCTAGAACACATTTGCAGTACTTCGATTGACTATACGTATGTATGACTACGGAGGCTTTAAGACTATATATATTGCAAGAATATTGATATGAATGAATTTGGTTATAAGGAAAAAGGAAAACAAAATAATGGTACATTATTATAACAATAAGTCTCTTATCATGATCATCTCTCTATGTATATAGAGTATCTATATACATACTTATTTATCACTGTTAGAGAATATAGCATAGAGTCTACTCACACATAGCCATCGAGCGTACTATTTAATCATTATCATTTTCACATAGACAATTACTTTTATTAAACTAGTTAAACATATTCCTAACAAATGGGTGGTACAGCTATTAGATGTGCAAAAAAGGAAAGTAACTACAAGTGTAACTGCGTATATGATAAAAGATAGAAATTACTGGAAGAGATAAACAGACACCGACCCGAAATCTATAGGACGGGGCACGCGGATGATAAAGTTGAGGACAATTTTACCTTTACAGCGTCCTGACTAGCGTCAACTAATACAGACAACATCTCGTCTTCTTTAGCCTTCGCTGTCTTAGTCTCCTTTTTCATTTGCCAGTATTTCTTCGCAAGTTCTTCCTTTTGTTTATTCATACGATTTAGCTTACAGCTCAATGTGGTTGTTGTATTGACCCATTCTTTTTGGAGATTCGATAGAATTTCCTGATTTTAGTTAATATAAAATAAAAAAAAAACTATTACTTTTATTCAACGGACGGTTAAAAAAGAGAACTATAATAAGAGTAAAATACATAAATATATATAAAAGAGTAAAACTGAAATTGATATATGCCATAAAAGGGCATTGTTAATGTAATAAGGCACTGTAAGATTCTTAAAGTCTTATTTTATTACATAAGTACTCATACATGTGTATCTTAAAGCAACTATATACTGGCAAATAATACTAAATAAACAGAAGCTATTATCTGAAACTTAAGTTTCGTTATTCCCTTCATCCCAACATTGCAGAATAACTATCGTCACCATTACTTATAGGAAAATAGGCCACAAATAGCTCACGTACCTTGATTCTATATTAATAAAATATTTTAAAACTTACTGTAGCCTGTTGAATTTGTATTTCATTTCTTGCTATATCCCGTTGATAAAAGTCATCCTTCTCAAGTAATGCGTTGTAGTGACTCATAATGGGATTGTGTTTCTCAAGATAAATGTCGTAAACTTCACGTAGCTTTGACCAGTACATATCTATCTCTAACTTCTTTGGCTTACAAAGCTGACGCATTTCTTCTTCATGCTAAAATGTTTATAAAATATAAATGTTTTTTACTTGATATAATTATATAAATATTTAAATCTGCAAAAAAATACACTTAAAAATAAATGTTTGCTGCGTGACCATCAAAAAGTTATGTAATTTGCGTGATTTAAAACAAGTGAATTCATATAAAACAACAGTGGACAATTAGCAAGTAGAGCTGCGAGGCAAAGCTAAATGAGATGCTAACAATGTATTCCATTACACATTGGCGTCATGTCAAGCTTCAAACAAGGTAATTTGGGATTGGTCACAGCACTCTTCCCGCAATTAATGTCACACAAGTTCCGGCACCCATGAATCACGACGGCCGTGACGGATTTGCGTTAATTCATCTCGTACATAAAAGGGTTCCTTTGAATTATTATTTTTTTAAATCAATTATCCAAATCTGACAAAACCTACATCCTTTTCCTAATATATCAGGAAATGGAATTAATTCAATGATCTCTAATTCTTTACTCGATTTAACAAATATATCTCAGAGTATTTCATATAAGCTAAAGATATACCTACTAGCAATGGATAATAAAGGTGGTCTTTGGTATATTATTTAATGATTTTAATGAAAAAATACTAAACTGTAATAAGCAAATAGTTCACAACTAAAGTTAAATTACATTATTCGAGTATATGTATTGTAGTACATGTTGGTATTGATCACGAATAAAACATTATTATTACTCATTCAATGATTCGTGTAATGAATATGAATTATTAGTTCATTAAAATTCATCACATCGTTTTGCTGACTCTACAAATTAATAAAGACATTTGAAATAATAATATACATCGAGTTAGTGGAGCGTATCTTGTTTATGTGTCCTATTTAACCTCATATACGATGATTCGCGCACGAACTATACCATTATTATGGCTGCAACATGTGGGAAAATGGGTCTTTGGAAGAAAAATGTCTTTTTATATTTTCTGTTTATTTCAAACTGCTTCGTAAGTATTCAAACTTCTAAAATCGTACAACTGTTACTATTAAATTTGTTATTGTCGTTATTATTCATAATTGTCTAAATTTATTATTCATAGTATTTTATAATAATAAGCTGTAACATAATATTATTTATAATTATAACAGGCACTGAATTGCCGGTCAGAGCGTCGTACAAAAGAGGATGAATTCAAAAGGGTTTTCAATAATTGCTTGAAACAAACGGAAAGAAATGGTAGTCGCCATTCCTCAGAAGATTGGAACAATCGAGAGTACAATCAAAGAAATCAATGGGACAGAGACAGTAATAACCAAAACAGGGATAACAGAATGGGAAATAGAGATGCAATAGAAGATAGAGACAGAAATTGGAATAATAGAGATGGTGAAACTGAAAGATACGATAGAAAGCAACATAGAGAAAATGTGAATCACAATGATAGAATGGATGACAGATATAATAGAACGAATGTTAGAAATAACAGAGCTAATATGAATGGAGGCGAAGGTGACAATAGTAAAGGCATAAACAGAATGATGAACAACCGTGCTCGAACTGAACAAATAAGTGGACGGGATGAGTTTTTACGGGATGAAGATTTTAGCGGAGTAAGTACATTAATTATTAATTTTAATTTGATTGGTCGAACCGTTGAAATATTTATCGTTAACAAGCTATCACAGTTTTTAATATAATAAGTATTCTTTGTTTTATTGAAAATAAATTTATTTCAAAGTTATTATGTATTACTACTATCAGTATTTTTTAGGACGTCACTATGACACACCATAATCACTATCCATCACAATCGCCGAGAAGATATAAACGTGAAAAGCGAGTAGACATGAACTCTGGACAGAGAAGCCAATATAATCCACATTCACAAAAATCTAATAGTCAGAGTAATCACTTTGAAAAAAGAAATTCGTCTAACAATTCCAGTAAAGAAATGGAAAGAGCTTGCGTACTTCACTGTTTCTTGGAAAATCTACATATGGTACTTCATAAATGACATACTCAATAATTGTTGAATGAATTTTAACTTTTTTTTCATTTTGGTTTTTAGACTGACGATAACGGAATGCCAGATAGGTATCTAGTGACGCATGCTTTTATTAAGGATGAGAAAAACGAAGATTTACAAGATTTCATGCAAGAATCAATTGAGGAATGTTTTCAAATACTGGATAATGGTAATCAGAATCTCTTTTCATAAATGTTGTCTTAATAATGTCCTTAGTCTAGTCTCTTTGGAAGAATATAGAGTAATTATAGTCAGTCAAATATATTATGATAGTTGTACTTCAAGATTATAAATACACTGGCCTCCAAAAAAATCGACCCACCTACATTTTTTGTAAAAAAGCTATCGTATGGTTTTAAACTACCACATATTTATATTTTTAAGATTGATAATGAAAAAATGCAATTGTAGGATTGTACAAAAACAGAAATAGTGCGCAAAAAATAGGTTTTTAGGTAAATATGTGACAAAACACGAAAACACAAAATTTTACGCAATTTTATTTTTTTGTGTACAAAACGATTATGCCGTTTGTTTTTAAATTTGGGTGCCTAAATCTTACTTTAATAGGGAGTGTTTCCTTCTCTTGACCTAATCACTGCCTGCATACGCCTATTAAGTGACCTGATTAGCTTTTTAATGTCTTCCTGTGGGGTCCGTTGCCATTCTTCAGTTAGGGCAGCTTCCAGTTGATTCAGGGTTTCTGGAATTGGATTTCGTGCTCGAACCGTACGTTTTAGCTGGTCCCAGAGGTGCTCTATCGGGTTTAAGTCCGGACTATTGGCTGGCCACTGCATAACTGGAATTTCGACTTCTCTGAGATAGTCTTTAACAATTCTAGCCACGTGAGGTCGTGCGTTGTCGTGCATAAGTTGGAAATTATCCCCAATATATCCAGCGTAAGGCATCACATGAGGCTCCAGAATGTCCGTTAT